>NC_034596.1:87402116-87446079 GCF_900095145.1 Mus pahari | reverse complement strand
ATGGGAAACTTTTGGGATAGCATTTGAAATGTAAATAAAGAAAATAAAAAAAAAAAGAGTAAGAATGAAGTAAGTATCCACTTACCAGTGAGTGAATACCATGTATGTTCTTATTGGGCTACCTCACTCAGGATGATATTTTCTAGCTCCATTCGTTTCATGAAGTCATTGTGTTTATAGCTGAGTAGTACTCCATTGTGTAAATGTACTACATTTTCTGTATCCATTTCTCTGTTGAAGGACATCTTGGTTCTTTCCAGATTCTGGCTATTATAAATAAGGCTGCTATGAACATAGTGGAGCATGTGTCCTAGTTATATGTTGGGGAATCTTTTGAGTATATATGCCCAAGAGTGGTATAGCTGGGTCCTTGGGTAATACTATGTCCAATTTTCTGAGGAATCGCCAGAATGATTTCCAGAGTGGTTGCACCAGCTTGCAATCCCATCAACAATGCAGGACATGGTATGCACTGATAAGTGGACATTAACCCAAAATCTCAGAATACCCAAGATACAATTCACAGACCACATGAAGCTCAGGAAGAAGGAAGATCAAAGTGTGGGTGCTTCTTTCAGTCATTCTTAGAAGGGGGAACAACATAATCAGGGGAGGACATAAAGAGAGAAAATATGGAGCAGAGACTGAAGGAAAGGCCATCCAGAGACTGCCCTACCTGAGGATACACTCAATATACTATCACCAAACACAGGCACTATTGTGAATGCCGAGAAGTTCATGCTGACAGGAGCCTGATATAGCTGTCTCCTGAGAGGCTTTGTCAGAGCCTGACAAATACAGAGGCAGATGCTTTCAGCCAACCATTGGACTTAGCATGGGGACCTCAATGGAGGAGTTAGAGAAAGGACTGATAGACCTGAAGGGGTTTTCAACCCCATAGGAAGAACAACAATATCAATCAACCAGAAATGCCAGAGCTCCCAGGGACTAAACCACCAACCTAAGACGACCTGTGGCTCCAGCAGCGTATGTAACAGAGGATGGCCTTGTCGAGCATCAATGGGAGGAGAGGCCCTTGGTCCTTTGAGGCTTGATGCTCCAGTATAGGGCAATGCCAAGGCAGGGAGGCAGGAGTGGGTGGGTGGGGCAACCCCGTCATAGAAGCAGGGATGGGGGTATGGGATAGGGGGCTTCTGGAGGACCAGGAAAGGGGATAACATTTGAAATGTAAATAAAGAAAATGTCTAATAAATTTTTTAAAAAAACAAAGTATAGTCATTTGCACTTTTAAGAAATAGTGATTTTGGGCATTTATCATTCATTATAAGTATGTATCCCTAAAGTAAAGACTCTATTGCAGGAATGATTGGAAAGATCCAAGTTGGTACAGGTGAGAACATGTTACACATGTTTTTCCTTAGAAAGCAATAATAATGCAGAAATAGTGGTATGATCTGGGTCTCAGCACTCTCTGTTAACCTTGCCATTCCAGTTCTGTCACTGATAGCATTTTCAGCCTCTCTCCTGGGCCAGTTGCATTTGATGCCTGCCACTTTCTTGATAGATGTCCCACAGGTGTTCCCAGTATGACCAATTACTGGGATCCCACTGTGCCTTGGGTTTCACCTCAAAAGCTTCATATAGTGGTCTTTCAGGGCCTCCTTGAAGGAACTCAAACCTTACCATACATTACCTGGCCTCAGTTGATTTCCTAAATTCTGAAATTTTGAAATTTCTTTTTAAGGTCTTTGACACTTTGTATGAATTTTCATCCTTTTCATTTCTATTGCACATTTATTAAAAAATTGTTTGATAATTTCATATATTAATACAGTGGATTTTAGTTATTGCATCCCCTATTCCTGCTTCTGATGAAATCTTTCTTCCCACCAAGCCTCTGTCCTACTTGCACATCTTCTTTGTATGTATGTGTTGAACAGTGTATGCGTTTAGTTGTATTTGCTTGCCCAAGCATGAGTAGAGAACATTTAGCTGAGCAAGGAAGACTTACCAGTGTCTCCACCAATAAAGAAAATCATATTTTCTTCCCCACCAAATTTTAACTACAAAACGTTAGTTGTCTGGTGGGGACAGATTCCCTTGGCTCCAACCACATCTTTGTTGACATGCTAATAGGTTCTGTCTTGTGCAGATAAGCATGTCTGCAGTAGTTTAATAAGGTCAATGACTATTATCTTCAAATGACATCTTTTTGCTGCTCATCTCCCTATACCCTGGCTCTTACATCCTTTCTAGTCCCTCTTCTGTGGTGTTCTTTGAGCATTAGAAGAGGTAATATGTATGTAAGTTGGTTAACTTAGGACTCAATAGTACACCAGGACTCATTTTAAGCATTTTTGCCTCTTTTAGGTTTCTACATCAACCTTGGCAAGACACAGTAAGACACGTTTTTGATAAAGGCTATGTGCAATACTAAACTATGGGTATAAACACAGTAGCAGAAATTTTCCCCTAGACACCAGGACCTCCTCAGCCATGACTAGGATTTTAAAAGAGGCATGAGTAAACTCTGATAGCGTGAGCCTCAAATCCAATCAGAAAGTAGCTATTTAATTACAAAACAACCATGCCACCATCACATGAGAGGGCACATTTTGTCTGTCATGTCATTACTATAGCTCACAAGATTCACAAATGGTTAAGACTTAATACCTTTCATCCCCAGTAACCATCATAGCGTCTTTTGCAACCATGAGAGTTACCCAGTAGGAGAAACTTCCAGTTTGATTTCTTTATGTCCTATGACCAAAGTGTTTGTCTTCATCAGTAATGTCTTACCATCAAGTTCTCTGTAAAAACATGAGCAAAAGCAACAATATGTATTGTTTTGAACCAGGACCTCCTTTGCTAACAATTTATAGAGAGGTAACTCACACCTAGTACTGGGGCTTTAAGTTAATAAGCTCCGGCTTCTAGAGGAGTATTATTCATTTATGGAGAATATCTCTGTTCAGACTCATTTTCAGGTTATCTTTTTATTAAGCTTATAAAACTGTATGTTATCATGTGACTTTTCCATAAATCCTTAGTTTGGTGTACCCTTCTTCTTTCTACCTTCTTGATTATTTCATGTTATTTGTTTAGAAATTTCTACCACAGGCTTTAATCTCCTTCACGATCATGTCTGATGTGTTCTGATATCTCCACTTCTTTAGGCCTCTTCCTCTACTTGATGACAATTTTCTATTTTTATAGCCTTGTTGACTCTCAAAGTTAAAAAGACTTCCCTAAAAATTCATAGCTAAGATCCATATACAAAAATATACAATATCTGTTTTCTGAGTCAGGGCTACCACACTCGAATTAATACTTTCCAAATGCATACATTTTCCTGAAAACTTTATTTTCCTTTACCACTAAATAAAATTCCATTGGGCTCATATACATTTTTATTATCCATTCATCCATTAGGAGATATCTAGGCTGGGTCTATTTCCTTAGCATTATAAACAGAACCACAGAAAATACACACATTTCTATTTTAGAGTGAAGTCGTTATGGTATATGCTGAGGAGTAGAATATCTGGGTCAAACATAAAGTCTACTTTTAACTTCCTGAGGACACTCCACACTAGCTCCATTGTAAGTTCATGGTTACATTTCTACCTATTGCTCGTTTCTTCATATATTTACTTCCCAGCATTAATAATCATTTGTTTCTTCTCTAATGGTCATTTCCACTGGAGTAGGATGAATTAGCAATGTGGTTTTCATTGGTATTCCCTGATGGCAAGGAATGCTGAACAGTTTCTGAACTATTGACTCGCCATTTATGTTTCTGCTTTTGAAATTTTTTGTTCTTTAATTTCACAGACCAATATTAATGGGGTTGATTTTTTACTTGACGGTTAGTTTCTTAAGCTTTTTGAACAATCTAGGCCTCAATCTTCTGCCTGAGGTAGAGATGGCTAAGATTGTCTCTTTCTGAAGGCTGACTCTTCACTTGACTAACAGGCACTTTGGCAGTACAGGAAGCTTGTAATTTAATGAGTTCCCACTTGTTGATATGCTAATTAACCCTATTCCCTAAGGTAGCAAAGTCTTATTCAGAAAGTCATCTGTGTCTGTTTCTTGAAGTGTATTCCAGAAATTTCAGAGTTTTAGATGTAGTGTCAAGGTGTGTGACCCATTTAAAATTGATATTTGTACATGAATAAGGATCAAGTTTATTATTACACATACATACCCACACACATAGCCATACATATACACATACATAAACACACATATACATACATATACATTACATGTACATATATATGTATATGTACACATATACATGTGTACATATACATACATATACATCATATACACATACACTTATACACATGTATACATATATATGCACATGTATACATGTATATGTATATATCATGTGCTGATGCAGACACACACATATACTCATATATGCATATACACATACACATATACAAATACATCATACACACACACACACATACACACACAGTATATACACCATATGCAAAATCTTGAGAGGAAACAAATTGCCTTTCATTTTTTATTCCCTGTATTTTTCATTAAAAAGTGCCCACTCAGGATTAAACATTTGTTGGTGTTCAATTCCAGTCAGCCTTTGTACTTTTAGTGGAGGTGTTTATATGGTTCAGGGGATAATCAGTGGTAGTATGGTTGAGGTTATATTTCTCTCTTTTAGCTCTTGTTCAAGGCAGTAGGCTCTATGGCCAGATCCTCACTGTGAGTAGACTACTGTCTGCAACCGAATCACTGTCCAAAAGTAAACACGCTGTGAAAAAAATGGAGTGCCAGTTGACTACAAAAACAACCATTCCTTAAGAACTGAGTGCTTTGGGGAGTAAAGGGAAACCAATAGTGTCTATTTGTGTATTAGTTGTTATGGATAAGATTGTATGACTAAAATAGAAATAAGAAAGAAACCACAGTGAAACTTGTTAGTTTGTGAGATTAAAGTAGACAGGCATATAGACATCAGACAGAAAAGAGGGGAGGTGCGGGAGTTAAAGATGAGCTGAAATAGAAGGTAAAGATATGTACTTAAATATTGTGAATCAGTATCATCTCTCAGGGGTTGAGAGGCAGAGTCTCTCATCTAGGTCAGCCATGATTCTTTGAGAGAAATAGAAGCAAGATGATAGTATAAACTGCTAATAAAAAGTAAAGGTGAATAGATACACAGGTGGCCTGATACTTTGACCTTGGGTATTTTAAGAATATAAAAGTTCCATTGGGGAACAAGCTAGGGCTAGAAACTGGAGGCAAGCTAGATTCTCTGTTCTCTGAACTTCTAGAACAAGCAAGGGTAGAGGCCAAAATCTCCACTTCTCCTCAAACCTCAAGTTGCTGCTAGATGTATATCTAGCACCTGCTAGATGCAGGTGAAATATGTAAACAGTTCCTGCCTAAGATGAAAAAACCAGAGATGGGCTGAACGGCAGGGAAGTCCCCTAGCCTCGGGTGGAAACCTGCAGTTAGAACTGAACAGTTAGCACATGTACAATCACTACCTTTGAGGAACCAGAACTGGGGTCAAACACTTGATTTGAAAAAAAAAATAGCACTCATTTTTAAAATTCTTCATGTTTTCTTTACAGTTGAGGTGCAGTCACATTTAGAGTTAAAAAGAAAAATTAAATAAAATAATTAATCATCTCTACCTTACCAAACTTGCTCTTTGGACAGGGATAATGGAAAACAGATCAATCTTTAAACAGACAATATAGATTATAATTTTACATTGCAATACTGTTTATGACATCACTACAAATGTATATTATTTCATGTTGTACTAAAAATTCTAAATGAAATTTAAAAACTGGTTTGCTCTACACTAAATGGTCACAAATAACCACTTCTCAAGTCTAATTTCTATAGTTGTTTGCTACAAGCATGACAGTGTCAGAGACTGACATTACATCCTTTAACTGTCTTCATTAAAGTTCTGGGATCAGGAAGCAGTTCAAACCAAACGGATCTTGATATTCCTCTTTGCCCATGGAATGCATATTTCCAGATAAATAAGAGGAAGCAATATACAGAAAATCAAACCTTCCAATGACAGTTCTCACTGTCCTTGCCTCGATGTGGTGTGAGCAGTTTTCTGCTTGTGGCTGTCTGAATCTCAACTATGTGTTATGAAAATGAGTGCCAGTCTACTGACATATCAATTTGGTGAGGTTCTCCATATACAGAAAAACTTTGGGAACACTGTTAAATTGTCCATAGTCAAGAGTGCAGCAACAACAAATTCAGAAACAAGCTCTCCTCTTGCACTGAATGTTAAATGAAGTAGATGATAACTCCAAGACTCTGACCTGAGAAGAGTCAGAAAGTGGGTAAAGCCAAGTAGTGTGATGGAGTTAAGATAACTATGGAACTAATGCCCTGATGGAACCATGCCAAAGACCGTTTTACCACTGATCTCTTCAGCTATCCGTGGATGAATTCTTTTATATGGTGTGAGGCAGTTTTTGGTGTCTATTTGAAGTCTTTCTGACAATTGACTGTGGCTTCTCTGTCACTTCTATTACTAGTTAAGCAGGTCTACTTTTCCATGCATTTTGTGACTGACTCTGATTTGATATTTGCCACATATAGAAAGTCCCAGCAGGAAATTAGTCAAAATGAAAATTAAGGTTGACCTTACACCATATATTCAGAACTATAGGAGAAAGCCTGGGAGCCTCTCTGTGATGTGCCCATGACATAGTTTGTGAGCCTTATAATAGCCAATTTTCTCAGTATTTAGACCTAATTTCTGCACACTTCATATATATGCTTAAAGAGGCTGAACTTCTGGACATTTAATTCCTGAGTAAATGGAAAGTAATTGTACCTATTGATCCCTGCAAGAGTTCATGGATACGTGTGGCCTTGGAAAGCTTTCTTCCTGCCAGAATGAGGAATGCAGAGTAGATAGAGTGGATTATTCCTTAAATAGTGGGCATTATTCTTTCTTGGCACTTATTTGTTATTCATTGAACTCATTAAGCAGTCTGATACG
Source organism: Mus pahari (assembly GCF_900095145.1). Classification (NCBI taxonomy): domain Eukaryota; kingdom Metazoa; phylum Chordata; class Mammalia; order Rodentia; family Muridae; genus Mus; species Mus pahari. The sequence goes on along the minus strand of NC_034596.1, from coordinate 87,439,097 downwards.
AAAACATTTGCAATAGCAAAAAAAAAATGTGAAGTTCACAATATATTGCTGACTTTAATGATACACTACCTTTTTGGGGAATCATGTTTTATGTCAGAATATTATTTTGATGAATTAGCAATAGTAGAAAAATAAAAGCATATGGGGCTGGGAAGTAATCTACCATTAAGCTATTATCCTTAATGCCATTATTATAATTATTGACTCCTCTCAAGCCAATCCTGATATCACTAAGTTCACAAGAAAGAAAAAAAATATCAAATTTTAATGTCACCAGTTTCAGATGGCTTCAGAAAAGTGTCCTGTCAGTTGGGATGTCAGAGCGCATCACCATCTGAGTTGCTCTCAATTTAAACATGAAAAATGATCAGCAGACCCAGAGGAGTTTGAAGTCAGCTTTCTGCTGCTGCTTACCTACAACCTATTTTCTCTCCATGTTACTGCATCTTACATTTCATTACACTGATGCTATTTTTTTTTTTTAGATATTTTCATTATTTACATTCCAAATGTTATCACCTTTCCTAATTTCCCCTCCGAAATCCTCTATCCCTTCCTCCCTCCACCTGCTCCCCTATCCACACTCTCCTACTTTCCTGGCCCTGGCAATCCCCTATACTGAGGCACAGAACCATCACACAACCAAGGGCCTCTCCGCCAGACTAGACAATCCTCTGCTACATATGCAGCTAGAGCCATGAATCTCACCATGTGATTTCTTTGGTTGGTGGTTTAGTGCCAGGGAGCTCTCGAGATGGTGGTAAGTGTGTATTGCTGTTCCTCTTATGAGGCTGCAACCCCCTTTAGCCCCTTGGGTACTTTCTCTAGCTCCTTCATTGGGCACCCTCCACTTCTGTATTTGTCAGACACTGGCAGAGTCTCTCAGGAGAGACAGCTATGTCAGTCTCCTGTCAGCAAGCTCTTGTTGGCATCCACAATAGTGTCTGCTTTTGGTGGTTGTTCATGGAATGGATCCCCAAGTGGGGCAGTCTCTGAATGGTGATTGCTTCAGTCTCTGCTTCACACTTTGTTTCTGTAACTACTTCCATGGGTATTTTGTACCCCCTTCTAAGAAGGACCGAAGTATCCACAATTTGGTCTTCCTTCTTCTTGAGTTTCACATGTCTTGTAATTGTATCTTAGGTATTCCGAGCTTCTGGGTTAATATCCACTTATCAGTGAGTGCATATCATATATGTTCTTTTGTGATTGGGTTGCCTTGCTCAGAATGATATACTCCAGATCCATCCATTTGCCTTAGGAATTTCACAAATTCATTGTTTTTAATAGCTCCCTAGTATTCCATTGTGTAAATGTACCACAGTTTCTGTATCCTTTCCTCTGTTGAGGGACATCTGGGTTCTTTCCAGCTAATTTCTATTATAAATAATGCTGCTGTGAACTTAGTGGAGCATGTGTCCTTATTACATGTTGGAACAAATTCTGGGTATATGCCCAGGAGTGGTATTGGTCCATCCTCCAGTAGTACTATGTCCAATTGTCTGAGAAACTGGCAGAATGATTTCCAGAGTGGTTGTACCAACTTGCAATCCCACTAGCAATAGAGAAGTGTTCTTCTTCCTCCATATCCTCGCCCCCATCTGCTTTGACCTTAGTTTTTGATCTTAGCCATTCTGACTGGTGTAATGTGGAATCTCAGGGTTGTTTCAGTGTCCCCAGTTTTATGTGAGAGGTTCTTGATCCACTTAGACTTGAGATTTGTACAAAGAGATAAGAATGGATCAATTTTTGTATTTGTCAAGCATTGGCATAGCCTCACAAGCCCCCAGAGTTGTATTTCTAGTTGCATATGTAGCAGAGGATGGCCTAGTCAGCCATCAATGGGAGGAGAGGCCCTTGGTATTGTGAAGATCATATGCTCCAATACAGGGGAACACCAGGGCCAGGAAACAGAAGTGGGTGGACTGGGGAGCAGGGAAGGGGAGGGTATAGGGGGCTTTGGGGATAGCATTTGAAATATAAATGAAGAAAATATCTAATAAAAATGCCTTAAAATAAATAAATAAATAAATAAATAAATAAATAAATAAATAAATAAGAATGGATCAATTTGCATTCTTCTACATACTAACCACCAGTTGGGCCAGCACCATTTGTTGAAAATGCTCTTTTTACCACTGGATGGTTTTAGCTCCTTTGTCAATGATCAAGTGACCATAGGTATGTGGGTTCATTTCTTGGTCTTCAGTTCTATTCCATTGATCTACCTGTCTGTCAGTGTACCAGTACCATGCAGTTTTTAATCACAATTGCTCTGTAGTACAGCTTGAGGTCAAGGATGGTGATTCCGCCAGAAGTTCTTTTGCTGTGGAGAATAGTTTTTGCTATCCTAGGATTTTTTGTTATTCCAGATGAATTTGCAAATTGCCGTTTCTAACTCTGCTAAGAACTGAATTGGAATTTTGATGGAGATTTCATTGAATCTATAGATTGCTTTTGGCAAGATAGCCATTTTTACTATATTAATCTTGCAAATCATGAGCAGGAGAGATCTTTCCATCTTCTGGGATTTTCTTTGATTTCTTTCTTCAAAGACTTGAAGTTGTTGTCATACACATCTTTCACTTGCTTATTTAGAGTCATAACAAGGTATTTTTATATTGTTTGTGACTATTGTAAAGGTTGTTGTTTCCCTAATTTCTTGCTCAACCTGTTTATCCTTTGTGTAGAGAAAGGCCACTGATTTGTTTGAATTAATTTTATACCCAGATACTTCACTGAAGTTGTTTATCAGGTTTAGGAGTTCTCTGCTGGAATTTTTAGGGTTCTTTATGTATACTATCATATCATCTGCAAATAGTGATATTTTGAATTTTTCCTTTCCAATTTGTATCCCCTTGATCTCCTTTTATTGTCAAATTGCTCTGGCTAGGACTTCAAGTACTATATTGAATAGGCAGTGGGCAGCCTTGTCTAGTCCCTGATTTTAGTGGGATTGCTTCAAGTTTCTCTCCATTTAGTTTGATGTTGGCTACTGGTTTAATGTATATTGCTTTTATTATGTTTAGATATGAGCCTTGAATTCCTGATCTTTCCAAGACCATTATCATGAACCAGTGTTGGATTTTGTTAAATGCTTTCTCAGCATCTAATGAAGGGATCATGTGGTTTTTGTCTTTGAGTTTGTTTTTAATAGAAGATTATGTTGATGGATTTCCGTATATTGAATCCTCCCTGCATCCCTGGGATGAAGCCTACTTGATCATGATGGATGACTGTTTTGATGTGTTCTTGGATTCCCTTTGAGAGAATTTTATTATTTTTGCATTGATATTCATAAAGGAAATTGGTCTGAAGCTCTCTTTCTTTGTTGGATCTTTGTGTGGTTTAGGTATCAGAGTAATTGTGGCTTCATAGAATGAACTGTGTAGAATACTTTCTGTTTCTACTTTGTGGAATAGTTTGAGGAGAATTGGAATTAGGGCTTCTTTGAAAGTCTGATAGAACTCTGCACTGAACACATCTGGTCCTGGGCTTTTTAGGTTGGGAGACTATTAATGACTGCTTCTATTTATTTGGGGGATATGGGACTGTTTAGATCTTTAATCTGACCCTGATTTAACTTAAATTTGGTACTTTGTATCTTTCTAGAAAATTGTCTATTTCATCTAGGTTTTCTAGTTTTGTTGAGTAAAGACTTTAGTTTTAGGATCTGATGATGTTTTGGATTAACTCAGATTCTGTTGTTATGCCTCCCTTTTCATTTCTGATTTTGATAATTAGGATACTGCCCCTGTGCCCTCTAGTTAGTCTGGCTAAGGATTTACCTATTTTGTTGATTTTCTCAAAGAACCAGCTCTTGGATTGGTTGACTCTTTGTGTAGTTCCTTTTGTTTCCACTTGGTTGATTTCTGTCCTGGGTTTGATTATTTCCTACCATCTACTCCTCTTGGATGCATTTGCTTCCTTTTGTTCTAGAGCTTTTAGGTGTGCTCTCAAGCTGCTACAGTATGTTCTCTCCAGTTTCTTTTTGGAGGGACTCAGAGCTATGAGTTTTCCTCTTAGGACTGCTTTCATTGTGTCCCGTAAGTCTGGGTATGTTTGTGGCTTCATTTTCATTAAATACTAAAAAGTCTTTAATTTCTTTCTTTATTTCTTCCTTGACCAAGTTATCATTGAGTAGAGTGTTGTTCAGCTTCCATGTGTATGTGGGCTTTCTATTATTTATGTTGTTACTGAAGATCAGCCTTAGACCTTAGTCGGTGGTAATCTGATAGGATGTATGGGATAATTTCAATATTTTTGTATCTGTTGAGGCCTGTTTTGTGACCGATTATATGATCAGTTTTAGAGAAGGTATCATGAAAAGAAGGTATATCCTTTTGTTTTAGGATAAAATGTTCTGTAGATACATGTCAAATCCATTTGTTTCATAACTTCTGTTAGTTTCACTGTGTCTCTGTTCAGTTTCTCTTTCCCTGCTATTCTTTTAAGTACAGTCACGTATTTTCATTGGTATGTATCTTGAAAGTAATACTGATTCCTCTCTTTACTACTCACAGCAGGACTGGGGAGTCTAATATATACCCATATGTAGTCATTCTCTGCTTTAAGGGACAAGGAAGAAGTGTGTGCCCTTACTTCTAGCAATCTGCTTGTTTGTGTGAAGTAAAAACTTGCCATTTCTTGGCTAAGACAGTATAAATATTTGGGCAGTTCTTCAGGTTCCCTGTTTACCTTTCTTCACCAGGTGACCAAGAAGTTAGATACATAGATGGTGACATAGGCCCAAGACAGTGGAATTGTTTCCCCCTGAAGGCATCTGTATAAAGTTTTCTCATCCTTTTATCATAATTACTAAGTAATTCTTCACCCTATTAGACTATTAAAATTTGAAATTTATTTTCTCTGCATTAGAACAGATTATCCTTATTAATACAAACATGCATATAAGAATTAATTACTAAATGTATATTGTTTAATTAACTTTTAATTAAATCAGCTCTAATTCCTTACTATCTATCATTTTGAGCTCTGTTCTTCTTACATGAGAGTGCAAATTGGGCCAATGTGTTTCTTTTTCTACTTCACTTAGAAAACATTCCTTGGAATGTTTTTGTCACCGATGTATTGTGTTTGTTTCAGGGACTGTTTTGTTGTAGTGGTTGTTCTTTGGTGGGTGTTTTGGTTTGGTTTGGTTTGTGCTTGCTGATGTAGAAGTTGTTCTTTGGGGTTTGGGGGGTTTTGCACGGGTCTGTTGCCATTGTCGTGATTTAGGAGTTTTCTTGTTTTGAATCTACTGCTTTGAGAATATTCTGGAAGTATTTAAGCTGTCCTATGATTCTAGCCCTACAGGTTCTTACAAGAAAATCAAGAACTCTTTTAGCAGTCTGAGGATGGGTTTCTGTGTCATATGTATTCATTCATTCTTAGCCTTTTTGAATGGTAGATATGAAGTTCTGTGCAAGGTAAAACAGAATTTTCACAATTGAAGAACATACAAACTTTAATGAATTTATATAATAAGTGAAAAGGCAGAAAGGATATGTTCTTAACCTGAAGTACCTTCAAAATACATAAAATAGTTGCTTAAAATAACCAAATGCTGCCTAACATCCTAAACATCAGTTTGACCTAGTCTAGATACCTATGTGATTGAGTACCATTTTTGAAACTTTTCATGTCTGAGTTTAATCACATACCTGTTAAGAAAATATGTCTTTAAAATTCACTAAATAGCTTATTTTTTAGAATATATGTCTAATCTCATCAAACCAATGGAGTAAATTACGATTTTAGTTCATAGCCATTAGAAGATTCATAACCACTCAGCTCATTACAGGTTCCTTTTTTTAATTGAATATTTTCTTTATTTACATTTCAGCCGGGCGTGGTGGTGCATGCCTTTAATCCCAGCGCTTGGGAGGCAGAGGCAGGCGGATTTCTGAGTTCAAGGCCAGCCTGGTCTACAAAGCGAGTTCCAGGACAGCCAGGGCTATACAGAGAAACCCTATCTCGAAAAACCAAAAAAAAAACAAAAAAACAAAAACAAAAACAAAAACAAAAAACATTTCAAATATTATCCCCTTTCTTGGTTTCCCCTCCAAAAAGCATCCCCCTCTATCCCCTCCCCTCTTCCCCTGCTCACAAACCCACCCACTCTTGCTTCCTAGCCCTGGCATTCCCCTACACTGGGAATGTCCTTCATAGGACAAAGGACCTCTCCTCCCATTGGTGTCCAACTAGGCCATCCTCTGCTGCATATGCAGCTGGAGCCATGAGTCCCATCATGTGATCTCTTTGGTTAGTGGTTTACTCCCTGGGAGCTCTAGGGGTACCGGTCAGTTCATATTGTTGTTCCTCCTATGGGGCTGCAAACTCTTTCAGCTCCTTGGGTCCTTTCTCTAGCTCCTTCATTGGGGATTCTATGCTCAGTCCAATGAATGGCTGTGAGCATCCACCTCCATATTTATGAGGCACTGGCAGAGCCTCTCAGGAGAGGAGAGCTCTATCAGGCTCCTGTCAGCAAGCACTTTCTGGCATCCACAACAGTGTCTGGGTTTGGTGATTGTAAGTGGGATGGATCCCCAGATGAGTCAGTCTTTAGATCATTATACCAGACTAGGCCCATCACTGCTCATCTCGACTTTTTCTTGTAAGGAATCACTGATAGTATGTTGTCTTATCTCATCATAGTCCATACATATCTCAAGACTGGAAATATATGTAAATGATAATTTTGCCACAATATACTTGAAGGCAGTGGTGCCAGATGTCATTGAGTTACTATAATGGAAGTCAATATTCCATATCATAACTGCCCCAAGCTGTATGAGCTACTTTCTTTTAAGGCTTTCCACCTTCACTCGTTCCTCAAGACAGCCTGAGAACAGCTTCAAAGACTATGTGCCAACTGTTGCACATATTAAATGGTTCCTTTTCAGGGAGAATGAAGGAAATAATTTCCTAATAATGTAACAATGTTGGTTCCAGGACTATGCCTGTACCACTGTCTAGTGGGTAAGTAGTTGAAGTCCTTACCTAATCTTGAATTTGAACATGTTTTTGAAGAGCACTGGCCCTGGTAACTTCAACAAATTTCTCTTATACTTTTCTTTCAGATTCTTCACCAAGTAAGCTCTCAGACTAGAGACATATCCCTTAAGAACCAGGACTATATACCTTCGAACCAGGAACTTGTAACTTTTCTGATGTCTTTTCAGTAATGTCTTCCTAAAATAGATGAGAGATCAATCACAAAAGTTACGTCCTGTCAAGCAAATACTTTATTCTATTCTTTTATCAATAAATGTTTTTTTCTAGCAAAACTGTTAACTAATTTGATGATATAATATAATTACTGTCTTAGGTTTCTATTTCTGTGATAAAACACCATAACAACAATCAAATTGAGGATGAAAGTTCCATACTACAGTTTTTCATGCAGGGAGATCAAGACAGGAACCCAGAGGGAGGAGTTAATGCAGAGGCCAGGAAAAAATGATTTTTATTGGATTGCTCCTCATGGCTTTCCCAGTCTGTTTTCTTATAGCACTCAGGACTACCAACCTGAGAGTGGTACCACCATTGGGTCCAACCACATATATCAATCAGGAAAATGCACTGTAGTGGGTTGACCACAGAACTAATCCAATGGGGGGATTTTCACAGTTAAGTTCCCAGTTCTCAAATCACTCTAGAATATATCAAGTAGACAAAAATCTAGCTAGCATCATTACTAATATATGTTTCTGGAAATATAGACTATCAAGAACAAAGAAAATATTATATGTCTATTTGTGTTTCCCATAAACTTTAATACAATCCCATGTCTTTGATTAAAAAACAAATAAGTAAGCAAACAAACAATTAATCAAAAGGATGACCTAAATCAAAGTCACAGGTTGGAGGAGTGAATAATTAGGTGAATTTATGAAATAATGCAGGGATGGATGGATGGATGGATGGATGGATGGATGGATGGATGGATGGATGGATGGGTAGGTGAAAAGGAAGAAGGAAGGATGAGTGGATAAATGGATGGATGGAATGATTAGCAGACAGACAGACAAGTAGATATGTAGGAAATCAATGAAAATACCGCAAGTTAGCAGTGTATTGTAACAGGAAGAATGTATGTATCTAATAAGGTAATGGTACATTTCCATTAAACAAACTTGGAGATTTTAGAGAAGTTCTTTGCCCTCTCTATACCCTGAGTAAATCTCTTAGAACGTGAGGTTTTTAAGATTACATGATTTGGAGGACTAGAGAGATGACTCAGAAGTTAAGAGAACTTACTCCTCTTGCAGAGAGCCTAACTTTGGTTCCCAGCACTTTTGTCAGGCAGCTTGTAACTGCCCTGAACTTTAGCTATGTGGTATCTGACATCTGATTCTTCTCTTTGAAAATGTTCACTTACATGTACATAGATCAACACACATAACTAAAAAAAAAAAAAACAAAATATATATTTTAAAAGGAATACATGAATTTTAAAACCTCTTTAATGTTTAAATTATGAGATGGAAAATTACTATTAAATAATTTAATACTAGCTAATCTCAATATTCCATCCACTTTTTAAATCAAATGCCTTAAAACTCATTAAGTAACTACTCATTTATCTTTCTCCAGTAATGTAACAGGTGTTGAAACAGAAGTCCTACAGAGAAAGATCAAAGAATAGTATCTAACTTTGATTTTTTTTTTTTTTTTTTTTTTTTTTTTGGTATAAAATGGCCCAAGAATCTGCATCAAAGAAAGGCCAAACCAGACTAGGAAGCCTTGAAAAAATAAATCACCAACAGAGCAAAGATATCAAAACAAGGTTTTCTGCAAAGGATTGCTGAACAAAAAGTTAAGACTTTAAAGCAAAGAGAATCATAAGGAAAGAGAACATAGATGACTTCCCAAATATTAGCACACAGAAAATGTGACAAGATGAAATCATCTGGAGAATACATCACAAGGCCACCTGAAAAGCCAACTGTTGCACATATTAAATGGTTCCTTTTCAGGGAGAATGAAGGAAATAATTTCCTAATACTGTAACAATGTTGTTTCCAGTCACAAATGGTGGTTCATACATTGTCCAAGGATTCAGAGACAGTCACTACTACTTGACTTTCTAGCAGATAGCCCAAACTTCATTTCCTCATCGGTAACAACTACATTTGATGGGATAGTGAGGGAGACTACATGAAACACAACTCAGGAAATCCTAGCTCAATATCTGACAGAGAGTGCTCAGCCATAATTAACTCTCACTAGACATGAGGAACAATATCCTATGTTCCCATTATTTGAGAGTATTTGTCGCTGGCTTAGATTTGTCAGAAAAAAATATCAATACTAGCCTCATGTGGTCCATTGCTAGTAATGTGAAGTTACATGACACAAGAAACATGGTTGCAGGAGAAATTCTCAGGAGCTAAAGTCCCACCCAAAGTAGGCAATAAAAAAAGTTTTAAAAATTAGAGTCTAATATCTAGGTAGCTGCTAAAGTAATTGACAAAAAAGAACTCTCCTTTTGTGTGTGGTCACTATTCTGCTTGTCATTCGGTAAATGCTGCTCAATTTGATTTAGTTTTCAATACCACAAAGATCATCAATACTCCTTGTTAGTTTTTATAAGTTAAGCATGGAGGACATTTGATCTTATCTCTCAATACTTTTTTCTCCTGTTTCTCCTTTACAGATTAAGACAGAGTGGACAGTTTTTAAAGAGCCTTTTACAGGCAATGGGAAACTGCAACACAAATCTAATTGGTAATTTCAGTGATCTCAGAAATACTTAGACATGTACACTGAAAAGTGTTTCATTAGATGGCATTCTAATTAAGGCAGTGATTTACATGCTAATGACCAGATGGGTACACAAGAAACTTTAAAAACCCTTGTGGTGCATTTTAAATGCTACAAAGCTATATATATTTAAAATTCCAGCATTCATCAAAGCACTTTCAAGCCTACTTAAAATCAGGTGAGGGAAAGACAATGCAAATAGATAAGTAATGGCTTGTATAATTAAAGGTTATTGCTTTACCAAAGTTGAAATTTTGAAGAGGTGAGATAATTTTTTTAATTTATTTATTAAAGGCAGTTTTATTGGGAAGGCACTCTCAGGTGAATTCTCTGGCCCCAAGGATTGATGCCAGGGAGTTGCAATGAGGAAGGTTAGGGGATGGAAAATGGAAAGAAAAGAAGAATACATGCAGACAAAGAAAAAAAGGAAAAGGGGACAGAGATAGGGAGACAGAGGAATGGAGAGAGGGGGAAAATGAGAGAGAAAAAAGGGAAGGAAAAGGAGAGAATTAGAGAGAGGGAGAGAGAGGAAGGGAAAGAGAAAGTGAGTGGGGAGGGAAAGAAAGGGGAGCAAGAAGAAGAAAGATTTAAAGATAGTCCTCAATGTGTAGATAAGAACTATCCTTTCAGGATTTACACGGGGCTCTCTTTAAGACAGGTATGTTTTGTTAGCATCAAAGTTTTATTTAGCTCACTGCTTTGGAGATTCTGACTTATGATCAACTATGCCCACTACTCTTCGAAGTGGGGTAAAGACGGTATATAATGGCAGGAAGGAGCATGAAGAGGGGAAAATCTGTCACCCCCAGCCCAAAGAGCAAAACAAAAGCAATGAAAGGCCAGTTCCTCACTCAGCTTCGAGGGTACACTAAGGATGACCTAATTCCCGCGGAGGGAATGCCTGCCAACATGGAGGAACCTGCCATAAAGACCAGGAGCACCCGACCTGGATCAGCCCTGCTGGATATGCCGGTTCTGTGAGATAGATCACAATGAGTGTGCTTCTAGCCCTTGCCACAGTGGGGCTGTGTGCCGGGGTGGAATCAATGGCTACTCCTGCTTCTGCGTGCCTGGATACCAAGGCGGGCATGGTGACTTAGAAGTGGATGAGAGTGTTTCTGATCCCAGTGTGAAGGAGGCAGTATGCCTCAATGAGATAAGATACACGTGTGTCTGTCCTCAAGAGTGTTCTGGTGGGAACTATGAGCTGGAAATTGATAAACAGGGTTCCCAGCCATGTCTACACCGTGCCTCTTGTCAGAATGCTCTTGGGGGCTCACTTCTATGACTGTGCACCTGGAGTCCTTGGAGACCATTGTGAATTCAACTTTGATAAATATGTCAGCCAGCCACGTCTCCATGGAGGTCTATGTATAGATGGAGGAGACAACTCCTACTATGCCTGCATGGATAGTGGATTCACAGGGATGCACAGTGAGACTTTGATGCCTCTTTGTTGGTCAAAGCCTTGTCACAATGATACAACATGTGAAGACACTGTTGCCAGCTATATTTATCACTGCTGGCCTGGATGCACAGGTGCCCTGTGTGACAGGTACATTCATAACTGCAGTAGCAAGCCCTGATACAATGTGCCTAGCTGTCCTCAGATGATCAATAGAGACACATTGCAAACTGGCCTTCCACCTTAGATCCTCAGGCTATGTTTGTATCTGTCAGTCTGTATTCCTAGACAGGAGCCTAGCATATGTCACCCAGCAGCTGACCAAAATGGATGTAAAGACCAACAGCCAGACATTAGATGGAGCTCAGGAAGTTTTGAGGAAGAGATGGGAAGAGCAGTGAGAAACCCAGATAGGATAAGGACTGGATAAGTAGACCAACAGAGTCAATGGATCTGGACCTTTGGGGGCTCCCAGAATCTATACCACCAACAAAAGAGCATAAAAGGGCTGGACCTAGGACTCCCACACATATGTAGCAGGTATGTAGCTTGTTATTTATTCATGTCTCCCAACAACTGGAACAGGGGCTTTCCCTGACTCTGTTGCCTGCCTATGGATCCTGTAACCCTAACTGGGCTGCCCTGTCTGACCTCAATGGCAGAGGACGTGCCTAGTACTACACTAACTTGAGGTCCATGGTAAGTTGGTACTTTGGAGTAGGTTGGTACACTTTATCCTTCTCAGAGATGAAGGAGATGGATTGGGGCAAAGGAGCCGTGTGAGAGGAGGACTGGGAGGAGGGGGACTATGATTAGGATGTAAAGTAAATAAATAATGGAAAAAACCAAACAACAGAAAAGAATGATCAAATAACGTCCCACCAAAATCTACCTCTTCTAGGCTCTACCACCTCCCAGTAAAATCAACCTGGTGACCAAGCATCTGAATCAGGTAGATCTTGAGATTTTAAATCTGAAGGTGACTTGGTTTCTAAGACACAACTTTATTTCACCCCTGTCCACTGCCTTAAACTTCAGTTTGTACATTTCCCACCTCTGTACTTTATCAGCTGCCAGATCCAAAAACTAACAATTTGTCAGTTATTCAATGGGTAAAATACTAAATGAAGCTCATGTGATAACCATCTGAAGCAGGTGAGAAAAACATTCAGTTACGTTTCTAACTTTTTTGCTGCAGGGAAGAAAATGAGCAAAAGTGAAAAACTTATTTTCTCATGTCTGCCTTTACTCTAGCATATGCTGCTTCTAAGAAAAGAACATTCACTTTCCAAATTGATAACACGATGCTTTCCTAGAGGTAACTTCGTGAATGAATTTCCACCTAAACAATCAAATATAAGTCCATTAATGTTTATTTTAGAATTGCATTATCTTTAATGTAGCAAACAAAAAACTGTGTAATGAGTTTCACTTTGAAAAACTATTACATATAGATGATTTTGTACTTTATAAGTTATTAGTGCTAGTACCAGCAGTTGCATACATATAGTCCCAATTTTTGACATTAGTTTTAGCATTGAGAAAATAAGAAAAGATAATAAACAAGTTTTATGGAGCTAAATAGCTATTTATGAAGATTGCAACCCAGGAACTATTAATTAATCCAAATTCATATAATGAATAAAACTTCTTAAAAATTGTGTGTTTAAAAAGATATAGGAACTTCATGGAGAAAGAAAATTGAGAACTTAACTCACTAAATGTACTGGAAATGGTACAAATTCCTTAATTGTAACATTCATCAGGTAAATAAGACAAATAGTTTTATATTTTTAACACATTCTACACTTATGTGTTTGAGTTAGTGCAAAAAACCTGAAATGTTATTAAATAATTAAAAAACACATAATGGAAGGTGTATTTTTAACACATTTTTCCTAATGGTTGCATTTTTTTCTCACTTAGTAAAATATGTTACATTAAGCCTTCACAAGTTAAAACAGTTTAAGAAATATGCTAATTGCTCTCTGTGCTGTGGTGTATGTGTGTGTGTGCGCACGTGCACACGCATGTATGTATTTCCTCTTAATTTCAAAGAAATAATTTAATGTGGAATCTTCTTATATATTCAGTATATTCTTTAGACAGTTATTTTGAAATTTTTTAATGGTCAACAGCACTATATCAAAAATAATACAAATAAAAACAAAAGCAAAATAGATGCCCAAGCTATATGACTTCTCCATTCAAGTTAACTTTTGCCTATTGCTTATATTATTTTCCAACTTAATTATTACAAAGAATTCCTAGTATGCCAAGGGCAAGTGATTTTGAAGAAAACTTATTTTAAGTACCAAATTCCTAAATTTTATATGTTGAGTGTCTCTTAGCAACCATCTCAAACAATCTGTGATGTATTGTTCTTTATAAAAATCTTTATTCTCTTTTTATTTATATGTGAGCTTGAACCACGTAAGTAAAGATATGTTCTCACAATGGCCAAAGAGAGGCTTTGAGTTTTCTTGAACTGGAGTTACAAGCAGTTATGGCTGTAAAAAGATGGCTCCTGGGAGTCAAATTCAGGTCATCTGGAAGGGCAGCAATGCTCTTAATCATTGATTCTGCAACCCACCTCTCTGGCAATCCTGTTTTCATCATTTAAAAAAAACAATCTTGCTGGGTCTGGCCTCAGTCAGAGAAGATGCACTTAACCCTCAAGAGACTTGAAGCCCCAGGGAGTAGGAATGTCAGTTGGAATGGGGGTGGTGGGTGGGTCATCCTTGGAGATAGGGCAAAGAGGCTAAAGATGTGAAACAGTCAGAGGGTGGACCAGGGGGTAGATAAAGTCTGAACTGTAAAAATATATTAAAAATAATAATAAAACTTAAAAATGGAAAAAAATCTTTAATGACTTTTGTTAACTTCTATCTACAGATAATTTTCTGTCTCAGGTATCTTACATTGCCTCAGCATGGACAGTTAGTTACAATGGAACTCTCAACTTTACCTTGCTTTGTATCTTATGGAATAACTAGCACTTTGCAATAATAAATAAAAAATATTTCAGACACTTGGCACATTACAAAATAAAGCCTTATAAGAGATTGCTAAGCCTGTGAATATGGAATGAAATTTAGTGTAACTCCTTTCCAAGAAATAGAAATAATGTTCAATAAAAGATGACTAAACTCCACTTTGTAAATTATACAGAATTGGTTCAAAACTAGAATTCATAAAATAATGGCAAACTTCACTAGAATTTCTGCCATTTAAATCTTGTCAATAAACAGTGGGAGACACTGAAGAGTGTCAAATATTTGGGAGACAATCAACTATTTTCAATTTCATTATTGAAATTAGAACATCCAAGGGATGTTTAAGGCAGCAGCAGGCCATTACTATCCAGTGTAACAATGAAAATTTTTTTACCTTTGTTGCTCATATGAAAGTCGACTTGTTTTTACTCATATTCATATTAAATACTTCACATTAGGTTTAAGGAAGGTCATCATTATTAAGTTTTTTTTCTGGGTTAAAGTCAGCTGCTAGAAGTTCAAACAGGTGCCTTAAAGCACATATAATTAATTCTAAAGCAAGATGTCTGCTTCCAGCCCAGGCATAAGGAGTCAGGAGATTTTCTTAAATAGATGAAATTAATTCACAATTATTCTATAACGAATTAAATATGGCTAACAGAAGGCAATAATGTGAGAAAATGTTAGTCTAGCAAACCTATGGCTTTATTGGTTAATAAAACTAATTTGCCATCTTTCCACAATGAATTTTTACCACCCTTCAAAGTTCATGGGTATAAAGAACTTTGAAGTTATGTGTTTTTTAAAAATTACATGTCTATCATATCCCTTCCTAAACCATGTAAATCCAGAGGGATTTCCTTTAAATGTTATTAAGCATTTTAAGAAGAAATTATGCTAAATCAATCCAAAATCCACAGAAAGAAAGTAAATAAGGAAGGAAAAATGTTGACTTCATTTGTTAAAGCCAACATTACACTTATAGCCAAGTCAGACAAAAAAGAATTGGTTTGTAGCCCATCATTGACTATACCATCTTCATCAACATAAAGTACTACATTTTGAGAAGCTTCCCTATTCATACATTTTACTGATAGACATCTATGAAGGCCTTTAACCTTGGATTATACTTCATATGATATTCTTCCTTTTTTTCCAAAGTTTCAGCTATTTATACTTTTTCAGCAGGTACTTTACCTATGTCTAGTCAATACTGAAGCAAATACTGAATACTTAAAGCCAATCTCGTCATCTGCTTAAGAAAACATCCAGAATATGCGATGCCAAATGAATAGAATAGTCTATTTATTAATTCCATCATAGTTAGCTAAATCATTAGGATAGTAGAAGATGGAAGAAATGAGATTAAAATTTAGACAAATAGTCAAATATAAAAATCTAGTGCCCTAAGGATGTATCATAGCATTCTACAGGCAATAAGTACATACTTAACTTCTAAAGAATACTACAGTCTATCTCTCTATGCTTTAACCAACTAGTTATTACAAGTTCTACTTTCATTCCTATAAAATCCTAGACACCATTTGATGTCTACTTTAACTGTAGAAGAAATGGCAAGTACACATGGCATAGTCTACAACTCAATGACAAAGCCACTTATTAATCTACCAACAACTAGTATACTTGCAGTAATGACATCTGTGCTTCCTTAAATTTTATAACACAACTATTTCATCTAGATTAATATTCATTTTCTAGAACAAATTCACTGTATTCTGTGCAACAAAAAACTTCTGCATGTGTTCTCATGCATTCTTTGTTGGCTTATGTAGACACGCTCTGGTTCCTAATGTTCACAGTCCTCTATCTCACATCACTTTAAGTACCTAGTTCTATTTAACTAAAATTTGATTATTTCCACTTTTTCTCCTCACAAAACTAACCTAACAGATATGAATTGACTTAGATTCTAAACTAGATCGCCCATATCAGAGAAGCAATGAAATTTAATCCAGTGAACTTTGGACCAGACTATTCTCACACATGATTTCTCATTTAAAAAAACATCACATTAATGATTAAAACCCACAGACAAAGAAAGCACACAAAGAAAGCCAACCAAACAACCAAACAACAATAAAACGCTTCATCTACATTGTGACCCACTACATTTAATATGTAGCTCACCAGGAAATTTCATGAGTTTATTTGAAGAGTGGACCAGTTCCTCATTTAAAGGACCTCGAAGAAACTTCTGGAAGCTGTCATACATCGGGAAGGAAAAAACAAACAAATAAACAAACAAACAAAAACATTGTTATCTACCTGAGTACTGAAATATGAATTACAAACTTCCTGGATATACTGTGGAGAAAAATCACATCGGGTATAATTGGTTGCTAAAATAATGATGTACGATTTTATTCTAAGTCTATTTCTATTTCTGCAACTAACATGCTAGCAATAATTCCATATCACTAATATATCACATCTCTCTGACCTTTCACAAATGTATTCTTGTATTGTACCAGCTCAATTATGTAAATGAATTGATTGGAAACATTTCTCAACAAACTGTCTGACATCTGACTTGACCAATATTGTGAGAGTTGTCAGTAAATTTCATCATTGACCATTCTCATTTGCTAATCATCAATATTAACTTCACCTTTAAATGGCATATTTTCACATTGAAGTCACAATGTTGAAACTGAAAAAAATCATAAAACTTTAAAAAAAATCATAGAACTTTAACATGATCTTGTAAAGTAAGTAAAGAGAATGTCTTGGGTTCAAGGAGTAATTACCATGATCTATCTTGTTGCTTTGACACCTAACCTGGAAAAAAACATGTATCTACATGACTTCAGACTATATACAAGTTTCATAAGACAAATTGGACCTTAAAAATTGTTAGTCCTATTTATAACACTAATACAATATCCATGAGGGAAGTTGCCATAAAGAACCAAAGTATGGCTTAAAATTACAAAACAACAAAACGAAAACACATAAACTATAAGATCTCTATGTTCCTAACATTCAAAAAGAATCCCATCTTAATTTACATTTTCTTTCCCTTTTACTGGGCCAAGAGAAATGGTACAAAGCATGGCTCATTTCTTTATATTCTAATTTCCACAATGAAATTTACAGGTTCAAGTGGGAGTTATTCACTGAATGTTCCCTTGCAGCTAACCTTTCACAGCTGCATGAATTAACACAAACAACATCCACATTCATGAGCAGTCCAGGTTATGAGTACGTAAGACTTTGAGGTAGTCTCAGAATTCAAGTCAAAGTTAGAAAGGAAATGGAGACAAAACTAATAAGTACTAAGTTTGAAAGTTTCTCTTCTGTACATTCTGAGCAGTTCAGTGTAATACCAGAAGCTACAGGAATATGTTCTTTAACAACAATGAGCCATGCAGCAACTAGGTATCTTCTGATCCCTTGTTGGTCTGGCATAATGTCTTCCATACCAGTCATATGGGAGATGTTAACAGCTTTGCCTGTAATGAGTTCACTGGACTGGAGGCCTAGTTAAGTAGAAGGTCAAAGATTCACATTTGTTTAACTTCTTCTAACATGTCCAAGTCTTTCCGAAATTGCAAAAAGATAGCTTTCTCTTGCTTTCCATTGTTTCCTGCTAAATTAGCTAACATGTCAAATGTATCAAGGGAAAAAGGTCACAGTAGCCAAAGAAATACAAAATAGAAAGAATGATGTACAGAAAATTATCCACTACACACAGTAACATACTCCACATTTTTCAGATTGTAATGAAGTGAGCTTGGACTTTAAGTGAGAATATCGTGTTCTGAAAAAGTCAGCATCACATTAAAAATAAAACATTCCTCTAGGAATAACTCTAGTTTTCAGCCTACAAGCACATCATGCCCTTACGTGCACCATTCTTCACCAGTAAATAACAGCAGATGTTCTCACAGGCATTTCCACAATGTAACATTATGTTGGATTAAAGGACAGTTCAAGGTTCAGAGCTAAAGAAAGAGTGTAACAGAAGGTAATAGAGGTCTATAAAATCATAATATATTACACACACACACACACACACATATATATGTATATATATATGTATATATATGTATACATATATACACATATATATATATGAAACTTTCAAATGGAATTAAAAGTAAAGGGTTGTTTTAAAAGATATTTTAGCCAAGATACAAAAATCTAAGGCACAAAAGTAAAACATCTGGATGAATATGACTAAATTCTGTTATGTTGTTATCTAAAATTCTCTCATTTCTAGGTTAAATTATTAATATCCAATGTTGAGCAAACTTTTTCAACAGCTTCACCCCCCCATTGCTATTTGTACAAAAAAAAAAAAGTTCTTTCTTAAAAAGGCCAGTGAAGACTGCTTTCTGACATTTCTTTCCTATGCTGATATTATTGTGTGACTATTTCTATAATAATCAGATCCTCAGCAGTCACAGAACAGTATTTGAAAAACTCAAGGGAACTAAATGCATATTTACAAAGCCATGGGAAAGGTTAATGAGTCAAGCAAGGGTTGTTCAAGAACCAGAGATTAGTAATAGTGAGACTGTCACTAGCACTCAAACACTTGAAATATTAAATGTTAAAAGAGTACTGTATGACATTAAGAGCTGAAACCATGGAAAAGAAACTGCCCTACAAGAATGCCACTATCACTATAGGGAGAATAGTTCAGAGGACAGAAAAGCCCTTACTTTTCTTTCCTCCCATATTTTCATCATCTATTTTTGGTTTGGTTTGGTTTGGTTTGGTTTGGTTTGGTTTGGCTTGGTTTGGTTTGGTTTTATTTTTCTCCTGTTGGTCAAACTCAGCTAGAATTTAAGGAACAATGTGATACAGAAGCTCGGATCAACATTATGGTAAGGAGGACAATGTGGACAAAGTCCAAATGTAGAAAGTAAGGGAGAACAACAAACTGAATAACCATTATGCAGCATTTTTGTGAGGTCTTTGAGGCTGACTGGTGTATTTTTGTCTTTGGATGCTCAGCATTTGGGAAAATCTAACATACAGGATATGTATGTATATAAATATTCTTTAGGGTTGTTCACATATCTATGTATCTCTGGAATACATAGAAATTGAGTAACCTAGAAGGAAATTTATCTCTGGAGAAATTGAATTTTTTTTTCTGTTTCTCAGTAGCCATAACCAGCTGGTAGCTCTTTATCTATGGATGGACTCGGTGGTTTCTCTAACTCGCATTGATATGTAAATTGGTACTGTCATTATGCATGTCCCCTTAGGCAACTATATTGTCTTAGGGTTTCTATTCCTGCACAAACATCATGACCAAGAAGCAAGTTGGGGAGGAAAGGGTTTATTCGGCTTACATTTCCATACTGCTGTTGATCACCAAAGGATTCAGGACTGGAACTCAAGCAGGTCAGGAAGCAGGAGCTGATGCAGAGGCCATGGAGGGATGTTCTTTACTGGCTTGCTTCCCCTGGCTTGCTCAGCCTGCTCTCTTATAGAACCCAGGACTACCAGCCCAGAGATGGCACCACCCACAAGGGGCCCTCCCCCTTGGTCACTAATTGAGAAAATGCCCTGCAACTGGATCTCATGGAGGCATTTCCCCAACTGAAGCTCCTTTCTCTGCTATAACTCCAGCTGTGTCAAGTTGACACAAAATTAGCCAGTACATGTATCAATGAAATTTTAAAGATATAGTTTCCTTATTATGTTTAGAAAACCTATCTCATTGCAGACATCCTGGTCCTCTAGCTGTTAAAATCTTTTCACCTCCTCTTTTAGTGCTTTTCCTAGAAACTTGCATGTAGGGGTGTATATTGTAGAGGAATCATTTGGGACTCAGCACCCCAAGGTTACTCTCTGCATTTTGATTCTTACTTATCCATATTCAGTTACATATAATTTATTTGATTAGTAAACTTGATAGGGATCTCTTCCTTTTAACTAACACAAATCTTTCTGGCATAGAAAAATTCATGACGCTGCCATTAACATGTAAAGATTTCCTCTGTAGAGTTAACTTCAATGCATGTGAAATATGGTTTTGAAGTCAGCAATTTTATGGCCTGCATCTCTTTAAACATTTTGAGAGTGTTTATTTCCTGCTTTTGTTCTACACTCTGTATCCCTTCCAGAAAAGGAAATGGAAAAGGTTAGTGATAAGCTTTCCTAGTCAAGGGAAAGGGATTTTTCCATAAATAACAGGGGATGTGTTTCCTGCATACTTTCCATTTCTCCTTCCCTAGAAATTATATTCTCCCATGAACATTAATTAGTTGCAACAACTAGCCTTGTACATATTATAAACTCTGTTTTTAAAAAGAGCACTGATAGTTACATATTGGCAAGTTAGATAAATTTGTAAAGTTACTTAATTTCCTAAAATATAAAATGAGATATGATAATAATACACATTGAATTGGTATAAGTTGTTCAGTTTCATATCCAGATCACAGTAAATTTTAGCAAACAACTGATATTAATCCTTGATTGAATGTGGGAGAAACTGAAACAATTTTTGATTTGGTATTTGAACTCATTAGCTGAAGATTATATCAAATGCATATATTTGATAATCATTTCATTAAAATTTATCCATTTAATCATGACTGTTACTTTCCCTTACAACCCTAATTTTTAACTCATGGTCCATGAGTAAGGTTACACTGAGGTTACGTTACTCATATAATCTGTAGTGGGGAGATTGATTACCAAGCAACTGCCCAATGAACGACCTCATTCCAAAACAGTTGGTAGCACATAATCTTTATTCCTAGCACTCAGGAGGGAGAGGCAGGTAGGATTTCTGAGTTCGAGGCCAGCCTGGTCTGCAGAGTGAGTGCCAGGACAACATGCAGAGAGAAACACTGTCTAAAAGAAACAGAGCAACAACCAAAAAGTCTCACAAAGTCTCCACATCCAAAGAGCTTCTTTAAGCCAAGGACTGAGCAAGGCAGGATATATTAAAGCATTCTCGTTCTTAGAAAATGAAGACTTTCTTTAGCTAGTTATTTGATCTTGAGACCTTCCCAAGGCCTGTGATGAATCCTCTTTGAAGAACAATGATCGAAGCTGGTTCTATTCAGCGCTCCTCTCTGTACATTCTGTTTTACCTGAAATGGGCATACGTCTCCTCTTCTCCCAGTGACTTCCATATTGCTGCTCACATGTTACCTCTAATCAGTTATTTTCTTCTTAGCTTTTGTTCTTGAGGTTCTAGTTAAATCACCTAGTAGAATATAATGTATATAAAATGTCATGTGCAGATACTATATAACTTTTTCAGTGGGGTTATGTGTAAGTTTCGCAAGCATTTTGAATGGGGATATTATTAAAAGGAAAAAAGACATCATTGAATTCTAATCATCTGATAGATAATAACACCCCACTCCCTAACCCTCCTTAGCATCTCAAGAACGACTAATAAAAAAGGTAATCATAGGATTCAGGAACTTTGAACATCATATTGAAAAATCTAACACAAGGAGGGAAGCTACCTTTGTTTATACTAGAACTTGGATTCCACATCAATGTTGACAATCAGGAATGAGAAGATGAGACTGTTTTTGTTGTTGTTGTTGTTGTTGTTGTTGTTGTTGTTTGTTTTTTGTTTTTTTCAAAACAGGGTTTCTCTGTATAGTCCTGGCCATCCTGGAACTCACTCTGTATACCAGGTTGGCCTCGAACTCAGAAATCCACCTGCCTCTGCCTCCCAATCGCTAGTATTAAAGGCGTGTGCCACCACGCCCGGCCAGATGAGACTGGTTTAACACTATAGTTTATTGTCATTTCTTGCCTTTGCAACAATGTTTGATAATTAATGTTTCAATGCCTTTACCAAGCATACAGTCTTTTCTTTCTTTAATTCAATAGAATTAAATAGGCTTATTTATCTCTTCCCATCAACTCTACTTAGGCACAGTTTAGGCTCTTGTGACTGCTTGCAAACAAAATCGATACCTGGCTCATTAAGATTCTATGACCAAAGTCCAAAGAGTTGATGCTGCTCTTTTTACCTCCTTTTACTAAAGAGAATTTAGTCATCTTGTTTCTTAATTGTTTAAAGACCTTTATAGCAACTTGACACCATGATTTCTAGAAGAGCTATGTTGAGACTCTATAGCTCTCAAATTTAATCACACTGATACCAGTTATATTAATCTGATGCATTCATCCCCCTTTTTAAAGTAAGTTGTATTTCATTTGCAAACTGTCCTTTGGGAGGCTGTAGTGTACAATGACACCCCTAGCAGCCTGGCAATGAAAGTCTTGGCTTCAAGCCAGTGGTTGTACCAGGCATTTGTAGACAGCTGTTTGGTTCTAGACTTTTTTTCCAAGATCAGTCTTAAGTAAATCTTATTTCTAATACAGATACCTTATAGTGAAAAATTAGACATAATCCTTTAGTTCATAAGAATTGTCTAAGCAAGTAAAACAATATTCTCATTTTTGCAGCTATGTATATTAACTTTATCACAGAGAAGCACAACTGAAAGGAGTCGTGGGGAGGAATTGTGGACTTGTGGCTCACAGTTTCAGAGGTTTCTATCTACTATGGAAAAGAGGAAATAAGGTGGGAAAACACGTCACATGGCAGCCAGGACAAAAAGAGAGGGAAGAAGGTAGGTTTTCTTCTTTTATCCCATTTTATTTCATAGACTAGGTTCCAGACTATGAAATGGTATTGCACATTCAGAATGGATTTCTCCTTCTTAAAAATTTCTGGGGTATGCTATCATACCATCAAAGTATGCTTTATTAATCTCCTGAGTATTTCTCAACCTAAACAAATTAAGAATCAATATTAAGCACAGAATATGGGGCCTAAGCTTTCTCCCAATTGATATCTACATTGGGACTTGGAGAGGAAAAATATACCCACAGTTTCAGATTCTGGTCACTATGTTATCAAAAACAAACAAAAATCCACACAAAAACATCAGAGCAGTCATTTGTCACTATTGAATGAAGAAGAGACATAAAGAACAGAAGTGTCAGGCTTATATAAGCAAGAACAAACTCAAGTATAATAGCAAAAGCAATCCCGTTCTCAAGCTGCTCAAGAAAAAAATGTTACAGAAGTAATAAGCACCAAATGGCCATTCTCCAACATCTAATGGATTCAGTTCCTTTTCATACTGTCAAGTGAAACAAACATTAAGAAAAGTTTAATTTACTTCCTTTATTGTGGTTTATAGCTAGAAGTTTGAGCAAAAGAGCAGACACAAACTGGCTAACTTCAATCCCTCTCACTAGATTTACTTACATAGTGTCCTAGCTTACCTCCTTAATTTCTGTCACACTTTCAAACAAAACTTGGTTATAAATTCTGTGAGGCCACGCATCATGTTTGATTCAGTTTCAGTGTGTTTGCCATGGGGAGATTAATGCACATATTAGAAAGGATATGAGCTGTGGGGTCTTCCCCCCCCTTCATAGATCATCAGCCAGTCTGGTCCTCAAGAGCAAAGAGAGTAGAGACATCAAAGCAGGACAGGGTTCAGAGGCCCTGTATTCACAATGAATGACCATATCTGGACCAGCATTCTGGAGCAGATCAACTTTACTTAGGGTAATTCAAGGCTTAAGAAGCTTTGGAGGACTGAGGGTAAGAAAATCCAGGATGGGCAAAGGTCACTGGCTGGAGACTTAGGACACCTGAAATGCCTCATTAGCACGGGAAAGCACTTCCAGGATCTCAGGAGCTAGCTGGACAGGTTTTGTCAGAAGGGAAATTGATCCTGAAATCTAACTAAGGCCTTGTGACATTCCTCAGAGAGAGGCAGATGTGTGGGCTATGAATTCCCCAGACAAGGTCAGAGGAGAAGCCCTGCCAATGAAGGGAGTCTTCCTTGTTGAACTGCGCTCAAAGGCTATTCAGTCATGGTGAACTTCCACCTTAATTAGCAGAATTTTCCCTCAGTGAGCCAAATGTTTTATGTCTATTTTAAGCATAGATGATGTAGAGGCCATGATAAATTAAGCAGAGATTCTGCCTAAAATTTATAGCTTGAACACATAATAGACAAATAGAAATCTAGCCCTTATGTAAGACACTGTAATGTTATTGCAATAATGAAGAAATGTGGTTTGCAAAAATAAAGCTTTTTAATTGTTCAGCTAATATGATCTTGAATCCAGTAATTTCTGAAAAATGAAACTTTCTTCTTGGTCCTTAGAAGATAGGTAATTTATTTTGTTATCTATATTTGATATTCATAAAAGAAGGTTAAACCATTTCTACCTAAGTATTTTGTTATTGGAGAAAAGTATTTTTAGAGTACCAGTCCAAATAGTATCAAAGCAAAAGAAGCTAAGCTGAGGGAAATCTCTAAACTTAGAATTATGGTCAGAAAGGATAAAAAAGAAACATTGTAACCACAACCACATATAAAACTTAATTTATTGGACAAGAGTAAAAATCTTCATAATTTGGACAAAGTGCTTAACCCACCTGAGAAAAGAATTACTGCTTTCAGTCAGTAAACAGAGTGGAATACAACTTAAGTTCATACATGTTAATGTTCATCAGAATTGATATTTCAGCTCAAACTTCAGCTTTCCCAAACAGAAAAGGAAAAACACTTTGTATCTGTTTCTCTGAGAGCCTCCACATACTGAGTGAATGACAGTGAATGGATGAAGTTTGATAAAAGAAACAATTCCTCTCAGGCTCTAGTTTTTCAAAATTAAATTGAAAAAGAGTCATATAAAATGCTGGGAAAAAATCGTAACTTCAAGACAATATGAGTGTAAACATAAATCATAAATTGTCGTTTGATTATCTCTGTAATCTCCAAGTATTACTTCCAAGCTTCTAAAACTCAGGTTTTGCATCTGGAAAATACAAATGATAAGTAACTCATAAGATTTTTATATAACTAATAAATTATATAAAGGCATTTGTAAGTATATATAACAACCAAATACTAGATTTTTATATGCTTTAATTTTCAGTTGCTAAAAAAAAAATCTATGATCAGAAAAAAATACATAAAATATTGGAGATACAAATGAGAAAGGAGGAATACCAAGGAAATGGTCATAAAATAAAGCGAATGCACTATCACATGTCAATGGAGAGTAAAACCTTAATTTTGAATGAAGCACACTTCCTTACAATTTGATGCAATTCACTGTATATTAGTAGATGCCAACTGGGGGGACTGCGAGTTAATGTCTCTCATCTAAAGCAGTCTTCAGGGGCCCTTGTAACTAAATCTGCTTCTTGGCTGAGGGATCAGAATGATAGAAAGGAAACCTTAGAGGTAGTAATAGATTGATAGCAGCCTTTGGGAAGGCACAGGCTCAGCCTTCAGCATCCCCAGCTGCTTCTCAAGGTCAAGTGTGCTTTGCCTAAATGAGATCTTTATTCCTGAGAACATGCTGCCAGTCTTGAAAATATCTTGTGGAGCTAGATAAAACATTTCCCCAGAGGACATGTTCATTGGGAGACGCTTAAGGTGGCCTGTGTAGCCTGTCAGGAAAAAGAAATCGCCTGTGAATGTTCTGAACTTTATTACTGGAAGAAAAATGTAGTGCAGAGCTGCAGTGTAGTTACTGCAGGATAAATGTGCATAGACGCTTTACAGTATATAATGTTGAAACAATGTAGAACATATTTTTCTAAAGGGGTATATACACATATATAGGGTTATGTGTACATCCAAAGAGAAAGAGAATGAAAATAAGAAGTTAGGAACTGCATATTTTATTTTATTTACATTTCAAATGTTATTCCTCTTCCCAGTTTCCCCTCCTATCCCCACCCCCACCCCCTGCTTCTATGTGGGTGCTCCTGCCTCAACATCCTAGCATTTCGCTACTCTGGGTCATCAAGCCTCCACAGGACCAAGGGGCTCCGCTCCCATTGATGCCAGACAAGGCCATCCTCTGCTACATATGCTTCTGGAGCCATGGGCCCCTCCATGTGTACTCTTTGGTTGGTAGTTTAGTCCCTGGGATCTGGTTGGTTGACATTGTTGTTCTTCCTATGGAGGTGTAAATCCGTTCAGCTCCTACAGTCCTTCCCCTAACTCCTCCATTGGTGTCCCAGAGCTCAGCCCAATGGCTGGCTGCGAGCATCCACATCTGTATTGCTAAGGCTCTGGCACAGCCTCTCATAGGACAGCTATGCCAGGCTCCTGTCAGCAAGTGCTTCTTGGCATCGGCAGTAGTGTCTGGGTTTGGTGTCTGCAGATGGGATGCATCTCTTAGGTGGTGCAGTCTCTGGATAGCCTTCCATTCAGTTCAAATTCCTCTTCTTTGAGAAGTGTCTTGAATCTCATGCTTCAGTGGTATCATGTCCCATTGAATTCATATCAACATTATCATGTGTAATATTTATCATTACCATTTTATTCATACTCACAGTTTGATTTTGATTGCCCTCTATTTCACTTTTACTTCTTTGGAATTCAAGGCTATTGAATAAAGATGGGCCCATGCTTCAGAAGTTAGACAAGCATTTATTAATACCAACCATGTAGGACAATTCCCACAATATTTTAGAAAATAGCATAATATTGAATTGGAAAGTCTCTACTCCAGTGGCCAAGGGCATTGCACTCACTTGAAATTTTACACACACAACATTATGATTATTTGCCTCTTTGCTTCAACTTGCTAAGCCTCAGTTTTCTTGTATAAACAGTTATACTTATGAAGCCCTTTTGACAATGTGTTTGAGGGATTCAGTAAAATATCTGGAACACAAATATTCCTAGTATAATACGTATTTAATAAAGGTGTGTTTCTCCTGAAGACCTAGTTATCAGATGCTAGAGATCTAGGAGATGAATGCACCACACTCTCAGACCAAGGTCAATGACGGTAACTCAAAGCTGTGCCTCCACATTAAACTAGCTAATGGCATTGCTACATTGCACTCTGGCATCTTGGTTTTACCAAGCAGCACCTATTGTTCCCTGATCTACACTGTTTCTTATATAAAATTTTTCTTAATGAAATATAAGGCACTGGGGGGATCATATGTACAAATGAAGTTGTCTTCACCATAATGTGTGTATCATGGTAGAAATAGCACCCTGAGAGAGGTAACTTAGACCCAGAAAATACACGTGGTATGTACTCACTTATAAATGAATATTAGCCATAATGTACATGATAACTATGCTACAATCTGCATTTGCAAAGAAGCTAAGTAAGGAGGAGGCCCTAACGGAGGACGCTCCCATCTCCCTGAGAAGAAGAAATAAAATAGACATTGGTGGTGGATGGAGGGACTGAACTGGGTGGAAAATGGTGTAGAGAGGGGAACAGGAGATTTCAAATGCGGGGAGTATGGAGGAAATGGGAACTGGGAGAGAGAACTGGGACGTGTGGGGTTGGGTAGGCACCCCTGGAACAAACAAGAAAACTAGGACAAAGGAAACTCCCAGGGATCTATGGCGTTAGCTAAGACTCCTACCTATGGGATATGTGGGATCTGAAATGGCCATCTCCTGTAACAAGGCAAGATTTCCAATGGAGGTAGGGGGACACCAACCCACCAACAAAGCCTTCAACCCACAATATTTTCTGTACAAGATTTGCAGCAATAAAGATGGAGTAGAAATTGAGGTAATGGTCAACCAATGACTGGCCCAACTTAAGATCATGCCATGAGAGAGGCCCACACCTGACACTATTGATGATATACTCCTGTTCTTGAAGAGAGGAGCATAGCATAACTGTCCTCTCTTCACCCAGATGCATGCCCAAATATTAGGCAGAACTCAGGGAATACTCTAGAAGAAAGGAAAGAAGGATTGAAGGAGCCAGAGGAATCAAAGGCATAATAAGGAAACCTACAGAATCAACTAACCTGGGCCCATAGGGCCTCACAGAGATTAAATCACCAATCAAAGAGCATATATGGCACAGACCTAGGTCCCCTACACATATGTAACAGATGTGCATCTTAGTCTTCATATGGAACCCCTAACAACTGGGACAGAAGCTGTCTCTCACTCTGTTGTCTGGCTTTGAACCTCTTTCCCTAGGTGGACTGCTTTGCTCAATAGAAGAAGATTCACCTGTCCTACTGCAACTTGATATGCCAAGGTGGGTGTGATACCCATAGAAGGCCTCCCGTTTTTTGAGGAGAAAGGTAGAGGCTATGGGGTAGAGGAAGTAACAGGGATGGACTTAGAGGAGAAGAGGAAATGGAAAATTATACTTTATAAATAAACACAGTTAGTTCACACGTATCTGAATATCTCTGATTTGTTTGCTTAGACAAAGGAACATTCTATCAAATAATAGAGTATATTCTTTCAATGATTAGGGAGAGTACTCTTCCAGTCAGCTGTGTCTATTCCTTAAATTTAAAAACTATAAACTCTGCTGAAAGGAAAGATCTGAATTATCAACTTGGCCCCTCATGTGATTAATAGCTGATTGTAATTTGCCCCCTTCTGAGTCATTCTGACTTGGTATCCGCATGCTCTCCCTCCTGTTCTGTCTTCTCAAATTTTGAAATTATTTAACACTTTATTTTCTTCAAAGTTGTTCCACATTGTAAGAAGGGTATCTTGCCAAGCATCATAGAAATTCAAAGGGTCTGCTATTTTTTAAAAGAATTTGGGACATTTCTTTAGTTTCACATATACTAGATAGTAAATATTTTTAACTGATATTTTTTCCATTTACTTAAAGATTAGAGTATAATATTCCCCTTATTACAGCTGCATTTATATAACTCTTTAAATTCTGTATAGACAGATTGTGTGTGAAGTAATCATGGAGGAAAAGAAATAACAAAAGAGAAAATACCCAAGCTACCATTATGAGTTTGTATCTATAAAAGACTAAAGAGCCATCATAGGTGTCAAGTTCTTCTGTACCTTTTGGCTCTGTTTCTATTTTTGCTCCTAGTTTCCCTCTGTGCAAAAACTTAAGAGTTTCAATGTAGATAACAATAGCACTTACCACATATGGATTGTTTGAAGATTAAAATAACTATAATCATGTTGTATGGTCAATACTATAATATGAAGTATATTCCAGGCAAAAAATATCAGCTAGTTGTTGTAGCAGAACAATACTTTGATTTAACTTTAAGTTTTAATACATATCAGAAATTGAGCAGGAATCCCAGGGTCCCCTGAGATATAGGTTCAGGAAAACTCAAAGGTCACAGGCACGTCCTTAGCTGCCTCATTAATGAAGATTATTTCTTCTTTACTTCAAGGGAAAGTTCGTAGATCCCTTAGGATTAATGCAAAAGAAAGAAGGAAAAGAGAATTTTCACAGCTCCGAGAGACCAGTCCCTTGACTCATCTCCTCTGATGTTCTACGCAGCTGCAATCAGAAGGTTAAATGAGCAGCACTATGCAAAAGAAATAAGAGCCCACCAAGGGAAGCTCATGCTATGGACCCTTGAAAATTCATCACTCAGAAAATGAAGCAAAGAAAAAAAAAGTGCCAAGTCTTTTTTTTAATTGATGCATAATTTATGGATGATCAGCATGAACATCCATCCAGGCAGCTGATTAAATGCAAACTATTTTGATAACAGAAAGTCACCACAGTCAGCCTCCGAGGAAATGGAAAGCGACCCCAGCAATCAATGACAGTCCATATATTGATGGATGATGCCTGTCTCTTTGTAGCAGGCTATTTTCCCACCCTGTCCCCACCCGTGATCCTTCACTGGTAGGAAACTTACCTCCTCTGTGCATTGCTTTCTCCTGTCAAAGTGATAGAGGTTAAACATGGATAAGAAAGGCAATTAAAATAGATCTGTCACAAGTATGCTAGCCCAGTGTGCCACCCTGATTTTCTTCTCTAGTGTGAACTTCTGTCAGAAAATGGTAATTGAAATTTGTCAATGTTGACAGATGATAGCTAATATGGAGATTTTCATTAGAGGACACAAATACCCCATACACACACACACACACAGAGGAATAGAAAAGAAGATAAGTCCATATTAATCTCCAGATACCAAAGTTAATGATAACGTAATTTTTTTTTTTTGAAGAACCTTAAGAACCTCTGATTTTAATCCTTATAGAAAGGGATAAAGCATCAGTGCGCTTCCTCCTCCATCTACAGCACCTCACTCTCATAAGTACAACACGATGTCATGATGCTAACACATGTCCGTGATTGGAGATGGTATATGTACGTATATAGGAGTGTCTGCAGAGGCCAGAAAAAAGTATCAGCTCTCCTGGCACTGGAGTAATAGGTTGTTATAAGCTACTTGATATGAATGTTAGGCACCAAGCTTAGTACCTCTGCAAGAGAAGTCCTTAGTCGTTTTTTTCAGATGTATTTTATTTTGTACTTTATGTATGTAGAGTTTTTTTCCTGTATGTATGTGTGTACAGGGCTTGAGCAGACCAGAAAGGGGACTCCTGGGTTGCTAGTGGTAGAAAGATGAGCTGAGTATGCACAACCACTGTCTCTGCTTGTCCACTGTAAATGCAATGTGACCGGTTGCTTTAGGCTCCTGTGCCTCTGATTTCTCTGGACTATATCTTGAACTGTTGAATATAATAAACTATTTCTCCCTAAAGTTGCTTTTGAAGCATACATTATCACCACATCAGGAAAAGAAACTAAGATGGTGTTGTATGACATGGTCCTGCTCATAAAAGTCATTAAAGACCATATGTTACTTGGCTTTTCTAGTACTTTAGAGTGGGGTGGATTTAGCTTCAAGTTTCATTGTAAGTCTCTGTGATGATTAACCTTGATTGTCAACATGATAGGATTCAGGATCCACCATAGAAACATGCCTCTTGGTTTTTGTTTCTGAGGGATTTTCTAAACTAGGGTAATTGAAGTAGGATGAGGGCTACCTACCCTAAAGATGAATGACAACATTGCATGGACTAGATTGGTTAATTAAAAAGGAGAATGAACGAGAGAGAGAGAGAGAGAGAGAGAGAGAGAGAGAGAGCTGAGAGACTGAATTTATTTCTGTCTGATTCCTGACTGTGGATGCAACTTGACTATCCGCCTTAAGTTTCTCCAGCCATGACTTCCCTTTTCTGATGGACTATATCCTTGAACTCTGAGCCAAATAAACCCTTCCTTAGAAATTATCAGAAAATATGATTATTTTATTCAACTGTAATGGTGCTAAAGGACTTTAGCCAATCAGCTTTCATTAAAGTTTACTCAACATTTGCATTGGTTAACAAAAAAAAAAAAAAAATCATTTAAATTGGTCACTAGTATGGGAACAGAAAACCAGGATAAAGTTGTAGAAGAGTACCTCAGGCAACTATTATGACTTAAATGAATAACGTAAGTTATCTCTGAATCAACTCACTTATCAGATCACAAAAGTCAGAAATCCTTGTGCACCTGATTTAGGTTACTCTCAGTTTCACATGCTGTAAACAGGATTTCTTTCAGCGAACAGATCTGGAGGACCTATGGCTGCACTTGCCTAATGGTATTAACGATGTTTTCTGTATTCTTGGTCATCTAATATCTATAGACTTGCTGGTTCAGGATGAAGTGCTATTGCATGAAAAAGCTAGATCCTAAAAAAAAAATGGATAGATAGATAGATAGATAGATAGATAGATAGATAGATAGATAGATAGATAGATAGATAGAATCTCATCTAAGAGTAACTTTTGTGTGCAAATAGCCAACATTCATGTCTCAAACCACCCTACATTATCAGATGTCTACTGAACTATTACATTTGGGGGACAGGATTCTCTATCAAAATTATTCCAGTGTCAAATACAGACAACATGGATTGCCTACAATAGGTATAGGTATATGCTGCTGAAATTATTCAAATTAGTCAGTCCTATACCTGATTAGCTGGCCTAGCCTTTCCCATGGAAATCAAGATAAAGACCTTTGTTCATACTTTGTCCTCATCACTCTCCCTCACTACCAACTCCAAAGCTTCCCCATCCTGCCCTGTCTGACATAACACGTCTTCTTGTTTCTAATTAAAATCACATGCATATTAAAAAATAAACAACTGGTATTTTGAAAGTGATGGATAAAAGGCTTTCTGCTGGACTGTCTATGTAGAATAGCTACACATTATTCTGGAATGATGAGAGTTCATACAAAGACCACAGAGAGATATACTAAGAGACCTAGGAAGAAGCTGCAAGACCCCTTATGGGCTTTCCTTGAAGACCTGTGAATGGAACTTCCTTTTAAGTAGTAAATGTAAGTAATCACCCAAGCCCAGACTCAAAAGAAGTCAATCACATTGCACCATGGGTGGGATAATAAAACATGTGCAGCCATTTTTTCATATACCACAACCAAGTTCACTTCAGTCTGTCCTTTGTAGATACCTCGTAATGATTACTCCAGAACTAGGAAGCAAAAATAGCCACGGAGAGTGTGCAAATGTCCCTCATGAGACATTAGCATTAGGTTTGTATCCCACTTGTTTTCTACACGACTAACTGGATAGCCTCATAAGGGTCCGTCTTTTCCTGATGTTTCACCTAGGATTTCAGTAGATTCCTGCCCAGCTTCCATCTGGTTTGTGTATTCTCAGAGGCAGAACGCAGTGAAAACAAACAAAATAAAAGCAGAAG
Source organism: Mus pahari (assembly GCF_900095145.1). Taxonomy (NCBI): domain Eukaryota; kingdom Metazoa; phylum Chordata; class Mammalia; order Rodentia; family Muridae; genus Mus; species Mus pahari. The sequence continues at coordinate 87,406,419 of NC_034596.1, read as the reverse complement.
AGTTTTCTTTCAGGGAATATATCTGTCACATGCCAGCGTGGAGGACTGGTAAAAATATGACATTGTGATTATTATATAGAGGTAGGAAATAAAAATAGCCACAAGAAGTATGCAAATGTTCCTAAAGAGATAGTAGAATTGGGTTTGTGTCCCATTTGTTTTCTAAACTGCACGCTCTCTAAGCATGTATTTGCATTTGGATATAATGAGTATAATTTACTCTTACTGACCAAAATTACTTTAAATGTGAAAATGATGATGCTTAAAAGTGAGTAACTCAGTTGATCATCCGCTAGCATGCTAATGGCCCCAATTTACCCAGCATGCCATCCCTTGGGACCACCCAGCTAGAAGATAAGCCTCATGTCAAGCTCTCATTTAGTGCTGCTGGTTAGCTTAGCATCTGATAGAACAGTTTCCACCAAAGGATAGAAGGGAGCATAACAGTTTATGTGCATACCCTGTTATGCACTCTCCTTAACCCCAACATAGATGCAGAATATGTAGATGGGCAGTGAAACATCCTTGGAATGTTTTCCTATTCATTTTCTATCAACATGTGGCAAAATATCCCCTGAATCCAAATGCATAAAGAATATTACACATGCAACTACTTCGCATTTTACTGAAAAGCATCATTCTGTTGCTCTACATTCAAGGAGTTATTGCATCTGGTTTTACCACCAAATGACTCTGCTATTTCATATAATCAGTATACAAGAGATAGTACTTTGCTAATAGGTAAAATCCTACAGTGACAACTTAAATGGTTTGAAACATGCATGAGATAATTTGGAGTCACAGCTCTGTCAATTGCTAAAGAAGTACAGCAGTAACGTAAGCTCTCCAAGCATCAAGAGTGCTGCGGGGGAAGTAGATTGTCTAATTTGATCAAGGAAATATCTCTCATATCAAGTCAGGAGATCAAGTCAGTTAATATCATTTCAGATACTTCACTTGAGATGAAGTTTCTTCACTGGATAATTCCATTACTCACCATGAGCATAAACATAGAATGGGTCATGTTTTCTTTGTGGTTGTTGGTTTTGGTTTTTGGCTTTTATGATTAACAAATTCAGTACAGGCTAGAATAATACACAACTTCTGCTTAAGATCAAGTTCTGCTTTTCATTGGCTTTGTGATCATGTGAGTGTGTATGTGTATGGTGTGTGTGTGTGTGTGTGTGTGTAACTTCTTATCTCTTAAACAAATTCTCATCTGTTTAAGCAGCAAAATATAGGACTTAGTTCCTAGAGCTACGAGTAATAATTGAAATATTGCGTGTAATAGCACAGAATCTGACAAGTACTGTCTATGTAAAGGTGAAATCTCCTGCTTGAATGGATAATTAATATGTTGAAAATGATGGACATGTGAATCTTCAGATTATAGAACAAAAGCTTTTACCAAATTTTGAGATTGACTCATAACAGCATCACAAAGTAATAAGGACTGCTTTATGTATTTTTTTTTGGAAGAAAAGATGTATGACACTGGGTTTTCAACAAATTCACTCAAAATATTGTTACATAACAGTAAAATCCTCCCCTGAACATACTTTCTGGAGTAAACAAAAACAGTAGACATCAGTGACTGGCACATAAATAAATGAAATGTAAAACTATGAAACCAAAAATCCAGGTGATACCAGAGCATGCACCCTGGAGTCTATGATAATTAGAATGCTTGAGCTGGGGCAAATACTCCCTCTGTTGGAGTGTACACGGAAAGGACATACCTTCATATTCATGAATTGAATTTACATCATCCCCCTCTTTCTCCTTCCTCCACTTCTCCCATGCCCTCCAAATTTGCTTCAAAACCATGGACTCTCTCTTTAAAAAAAAAGAAAAATGAAAAAAAAATATATACAAATGAACCTATTCAGTATTGTTCATGAATATATATTTTAGGGTTGACCTCTTATTATTGGATAGCCTAGCCAACTAGGGGCCTCATACCTGGGGAACATGGACTCATTCTCTGTTGTATTAAGAATTTACTCTCCAGAAAGAGGAACACTCCTCCATTGTTGGTGGGACTGCAAGCTTGTAAAACCACTCTGGAAATCAGTCTGGAGGTTCCTCAGAAAATTGGACGTAGTACTACCGGAGGATCCAGCAATACCTATCCTGGGCATATATCCAGAAAATGTTCTAACTGGTAATAAGAACACATGCTACACTATGTTCATAGCAGCCTTATTTATAATAGCCAGAAGCTGGAAAGAAACATGATGTCCCTCAACAGAGGAATGGATACAGAAAATGTGGTACATTTACACAATGGAATACTACTAAGCTATTAAAAACAATCAATTTATGAAATTCCTCGGGAAATGGATGGATCTGGAGGATATTATCCTGAGTGAGGTAACCTAATCACAAAAGAACTCACATAATATGCACTCACTGATAAGTGGATATTAGCCCTGAAACCTAGAATACCCACGATACAATTTATAAAACACATGAAACCCAAGAAGAAGGAAGACCAAAATGTGGACACTTCGCCCCTTCTTTGAACTGGGAACAAAACTCCCATGGAAGGGGTTACAGAGACAAAGTTTGGAGCTGAGACGAAAGGATGGACCATCCCAAAACTGCTCCACCCAGGGGTCCATCCCATAATCAGCCACCAAACGCAGACACTATTGCACACACCAGCAAGGTTTTGCTAAAAGGACCCTGATATAGCTGTCTCTTGTGAGGTTATGCCAGTGCCTGGCAAACACAGAAGTAGATGCTCACAGTCAACTATCGGATGAAACACAGGGCCCCCAGTAGAGGAGCTAGAAAAAGTACCCAAGGAGCTGAAGGGGTCTGCAGCCCTATAGGTGGAACAACAACATGAACTAACCAGCACCCCCAGAGCTCTGTCTCTAGCTGCATATGTAGCAGAAGATGGTCTATTCGGCCATCATTGGGAATAGAGGCCCCTTGGTCCTGCAAACTTTATATGCCCCAGTACATGGGAACACCAGGGCCAAGAAGGGGGAGTGGGTAGGTAGGGGAGAGGGGGAGGGTGTAGAGGACTTTGGGGATAGCATTTAAAATGTAAATGAAGTAAATACCTAATAAAAAATGGGGGAAAAAAGAATTTACTCTCAAATCGGAGGTTTTTACCCTGCTTGGATCATTCAAATCCTAGATAAAAGACACACCTTTTGTATGTATAATAAGCCTGTAATGCACTAGAGCTGGGCAAATATCAACCATCTGTGTTATCATGTCTACTTCCCTATCAATAACCCAAATTACAACATGTTATGTTCTATCTGGGCTGCCCCTCACTCCAATTAGCCAACCCTCATGGCCATGTTTTCATAACTCACCTATCTGATGGCGTCTCACCTCTACCTTCCTTCTTCCTTCTTCTTCCTTTTTCTTCCTTCCTACTCTCCAACCCCAAGCCAGGGAACCCAAAACTTTCTCTATCTCTACTGCCCAGCTGTAGGCTGTAGGCATCTTTATTCACCAACCAGGGATAACTTGGTCAGAGGGGATGGGGGCAGGGCAAAGTTACAAAGCATCACTTAGGTCTACATACAGAATCTCTCATCCCTGGAGGAAGCCAGAACTTGGAGGTCTAGTATTTAGCTTTACAATACATACAAAAAAAAAACAAAAAACAAAACAAAACAAAACAAACAAACAAACAAACAAACAAAAAAACTCATCAATTCTCTCTCAGTAGTTGTTAATTGCCTGAAGCTCTTTATCTTGGAGAAAGCATTGAGAGATTTTCTCCATCCACACTGGCATGTAAACTGGCATTATAATTGATCAAGTCTTGCTTCAGCAGCCATTTTATTGAGATTTCATGGATGTAGTTTCCCTCTCACACTTAGCAAACACAATTTTTTTTAGCTGTCATTCTGGTCTTCTGGCTCTTAAAAAATCTTTCTTCGTCCTGACTTTTCTTTTAATTTATTTATTTTATGTATGTGAATACACTGTCACTGTCTTCAGACACCAGAAGAGAGCTTCAGATCCCATTACAGATGGCTGTGAGCCACCATTTGGTTGCTGAGACTTGAACTCAGGACCTCTGGGAAAGCATTCAGTGCTCTTAACCATTGAGCCACCTCTCCAGCCCCCTGACTTCTTCCATAATATTCCCAGAGTCCTAGATGCAGAGGTTGTGTTGTATGTATGCATCAATTGCGACTAGGGTCATGTTTTCTTTGTTGTTGTTGTTTTTGGTTTTCTTTAAGATCAAGATCTGCTTTTCATTGGCTTTGTGATCATGTGAGTGTGTATGTGTATGGTGTGTGTGTGTGTGTGTGTGTGTGTGTGTGTG
>NC_034596.1:87366315-87402051 GCF_900095145.1 Mus pahari | reverse complement strand
GTATGCATGCATGTGTGTGTGTGTGTGTGTGTGTGTGTGTGTGTGTAACTTCTTATCTCTTCAATAAATTCTCATCTGTTTAAGCAGCAAAATATAGGACTTAGTTCCCAGAGCTACAAGCAATAATTGAAATATTATGTTTAATATTAATCAAAATTAATTCTCTGAATTTAACCAATTGTGGGATTCAGGAATTGTCTTTGTCTGCTGCAAAAAGGAACTTCTTTGATGATGTAAGAACTACACTTCTCTGTGGGTGGAAAAATAAATATTTAAAAAGCAGTTAGAAATTATGAAAGTAGGTTCTCCTAGAGTTTCCATGGGCTGACCAGACAAGGGTAGGTGGCTCAGTTTTCTATGAATTCCCACCTATAAAGCAGACCCCAAATCCAATTAGACAGCTGTTGCTGCCTGATCGTTTTAATACACGGACATACTACCTGCCCAGCCTACATTGTCATTATAGTTTAAATTAAAAAAGATAATACTTTAAAAGCACTAAACACATAGATAAACTAAGCGTAGGATAAGTGAGAGATTAGCTACCAGCACTTAACTTTCCCCATAAAACATAAGAGCTTTAGCAGTTCCGTACCATGGTCCACTCTGAGCACTGGATGGCTGATTATCATAGCTCATTCACATCCTCCCAACAGCTACTCCCCTGTACAGCATTCACTACAAGTACTAGCATTCTCTATTTGTCTCTTCACAATAGAGATCTGCTTTCCAGCCTTTTTCCATTTTCTTTCAGCCCTTCTAGTTCCTTTTTAATTTTTTTCATTCTGACTGATTCTGTAAAATGGCTTTTAATTTTTTGGTAGCAGCCATATAAATATAATGTGATGAAATTAGAAAATAATGAACTTTAACTACTTTTGATTGACTCCAATCTCTCTGGAATATGTGAGCTTCACATGGAAGTATTACCCAGTCTTCTCAGATTGTTTTCAAATCCTTAATCAAATTTCAAATTGCCTACTACATAAACTGCTAAGTGAAACTACTGTACGCTTACCCATTAATTTATGTTTTTAATGTATCCTATTAATCAACTATTACATAGCTTTCATGAACTAATACAATTATTTAAATACCTAAAGAGAGATAAAATTTTCATTGTTGGGGGTTATTGCAAACTGGTAAAAACCACTCCAGAAATCAATCTGGAGATTGCTCAGAAAATTGGAAATAGATAAACCTTAAGACCCAGCTATACCATACTTGGGAATATACCCAAAAGATGCTAAACCATACCACAGGGGCAAATGTTCCACTATGTTCATAGTAACCATATTTGTGATAGCTAGAAGCTGGAAGCAACCCAGATGTCCCACAAAAGAAGAATGGATACAGAAAATGTGGTTCATTTACACAATAGAATGCAACACAGCTATTAACGAGGACATCCTAAGTTTTGTAGGCAAATGGATGGAAATAGAAAATATCATCCTGAGTGAGTTAACTCAGATCCAAGTGGACATGCATGGTACGTACTCGCTAATAAGTGGATATGATCAAAAAAAAAAACGTACAGAATACCCAAGATACAGTTCACAGGACTCAAAATGGTCAACAAGTGAGGATGCCTCAATCCCACTTGTAAGGGAGAAGAAACAATCACAAGCGGGGAATGGGGGGGGGGGCGAGGGAGACCTGGGAGAAAAAGGGGACAGGGGTGTGGGAAAGAGGAAAACATGTTCCAGAATTGAGTGAGGGAAAAAGACTGAAGCCCTGAGGGCCAGCAGAAAGAATGGAAACAGGCAACCTGGGAAGTGGGAAGTGGGAAGAACCTCTAGAATGTACAAGAGACCTGGGAAGTGAGAGACTCTCAAGACTCAAAGGGAAGGACCTTAGATGAAATACCCTACAGTGGGGAGAGGGAACTTGTAGAGCCCACCTTCAGCAGAAAGACAGGGCATCGAGTCAGAGAGGTGGTTGCCATCCCACAGTCAAAACTCTGACCCATAATTGTTCCTGTCTGAAAGAAATGCAGGGATAGAAATGGAGAGAAGCCTGAGGAAAAGGAGGTCCAGCTACAGGCCCAAAGTGGGATCCAGCTCAAGGGGAGGCCCAAGGCCTGACACTACTACCGAGGCTATGGAGAGCTCTCACAAAAAAGGGGCCTATCATGACTATCCTCTGAAAGACCCAACACGCACCCAAAAGACCAGAAGCAGATATTTACACCGAGCAAATGGACAGGAGCTGACGACCCCTGTAGTTCAATTAGGGAAAAGCTGGAAGAAGCTGAGGAGGAGGACAACCTTGTAGGAGGACCAGCAGTCTCAATTAACCTGGACCCCCTGAGATCTCTCAGATACTGGACCACCAACCAGACAGCATACAGCAGCTGATATGAGACCTCCAACACGTATACAACAGAAGACTGACAGGTCTGAGTGCAGTCAAATAAGATGTACCTAACCCTCAAGAGACAGGGAGTGGGAAGGTCTAGTGGGGTAAGGGTTGGAGGAACATCCTTGTGGAGACTAAGGAGGCAGAGAGGTCTCAGATACTGGACCACCAACCAGACAGCATACAGCAGCTGATATGAGACCTCCAACACGTATACAACAGAAGACTGACAGGTCTGAGTGCAGTCAAATAAGATGTACCTAACCCTCAAGAGACAGGGAGTGGGAAGGTCTAGTGGGGTAAGGGTTGGAGGAACATCCTTGTGGAGACTAAGGAGGCAGAGAGGCAAGAAGGTATAAGATGTGGAACCATAAGAGGTTGGACCACGATGGCAATAAAATCTGGAGTGTGGAAAAGATTAAATAATAAAAATAAAATAAAAGATTAAATAATTTAAAAAAGATTTTTTTCTGTCTTAAAAAAAGATAATTCCTTCTATATATCATTCATATCTTTAGGTTGGCTCAGACTTATCCACTTTTTTATACTATTTACTTATATTTGACATTTAATGTAATGAAAGTCATTCCATCATCTTTTAGCCTGACAAACACTGTTACTATGTCGCTGGCTCATGGATTTACCTTCCAAGTCTTTCCAAAAGGGATATCCCTAAGCACCTTTCTTTGACAGAGCTGACAGCTAACACAATCCTGAACTGGCTCTCACTTTTCAACATCCCTCTCTATTTGAAATATGGGAATGAAAGTCCTTAGATAAATCCCAAATGAGTTCCTGTGATGGTTTGTATATTCTTGGGTCAGGGAGTGGCATCTTTTGGAGGTGTGGCCTTGTTGGAATAGGTGTGACCTGGTTGGAGTAGGTGTGTCACTGTGGGTGTGGGCTTATGATCCTCACCCTAGTTGCCTGAAAGTCAGTCTTCCACTAGCAGCCTTTGGATGAAGATGCAGAACTCTCAGCTCTGCCTGCGCCATGCCTGCCTGGATACTGCCATGCTCCCACCTTGATGATAATGGACTGAACCCCTGAACCTGTAACCAGCCCCAATTAAATGTTGTTTTTTATAAGACTTGCCTTGGTCATGGTGTCTGTTCACAGCAGTAAAAGCCTAACTAATACAGTTGCCTTTTCAGAATAAATATTCAGGCATGATTGTAATTATTGTCTTAACCAAAACACACCCATAGGAGGAACAACAATATGAACCAACCAGTACCCCTCAGAGTTCCCAGGGACTAAACCACCAACCGAAGAGTACACAAGAGAGGGCTCTAGGCTTCAGCTGCATATGTGCAGAGGATGGCCTTGTGGGATATCAATGACAGGAGAGGCCCTTGGTCTTGTGAAGGTTCTATGCCCCAGTGTAGGGAAATGCCAGGGCCAGGAAGTGGGAATGGATGGTTTAGTGAGCAGGGGAAAGGGCATGGAATAGGGGGGATTTCAGGGAAAAATGAGGAAGGGGAAAAAATTTGAAATGTAAATCAGGGAAATATCTATTATAAAATGAAAGAAATGAAAAAACAAAACAGTTTATCGCACTCTGCTCAGAGAACCAAGCTTTGTAGGCTGTAATAGCCAGAACCCAACAGAGATGAGAAAGCATCCTCTAGATTTTTTTTTTTTTTTTTTTTACAAACACATCTTATCTCATCTCATAGTTTTGGGCATGTTTTCTTTCTGAACAGAATAGTAATACATGTTCATTGTTTAAAAATAATCGACAGCATTTCAATATTCTGCAGAATACTTTGATATGTTTTCAATCTAAGAAGATGTGCTTTCTAGTCATGAATTAACGATATTGTTTATGCCATCACCACAGGAAATCCAGCAGATTTGTTGGTGAAAGACAAAGTTCTCCTATATGAAGACTGATGACTGACATCCTAGAGGGTACTGAAAATACAAAACTGCTCAAATGAAACTGACAGCCTATCTTGATAGGCAATAGCATTGAATCTTTTCAAAGTAAGTCACAATTAAGCTTCAAAACTGAAATGTTATATACAAAACAAAAATAGAAAGCACTTCTAGAAGTTCATCTTACTAGATCTTATAGCAATATGCCTTGTTCAGACCTCCCTTGGACTGGAATTTACATTTTGCATAGAAGCATGTCTGTGTGCAAAAGTCTGTAATAAACATGAGTTCTGATTAGAATGATTACAGCAAATACATTGACACTTTTCAACGCTTTATAGTTGACAGCTTTTGAGCCTCCGCTGCCTTTCTCTTTTGCTCCACATCTGGGCTTGAAGTCCTTATCTCTCACTCAAGGTATTTGTGTTCAAAGTATATCTAAGAGTCACACTGTGGCTATATTCTCTACTCACCACCACTGCCCAAATTAATCTCCTGAGCCATTTTAGATTGCTTGGAGGCCTGCCGTATGCCCTCCAGAAATCAGTTCTATGTCGTAAATAATCTTGTACATTATGTACATGCCATGGTAAGTCTAGACATTAAAACCAAACTTTGAAAAGCAGTTCCTGTTGCATTTACAAAATGACCATGGCAATGTCTTTATGTACTTTGGGATGTTTGTAATCATTTAAGTAACAAACAAACAAAAAATGGAAACAAAAATAAAAAACAAGGATATCTGATTTAGTGAAGGTAAACCTAACTAATACATAAAATGTCTGTAGAAAAAAAATAGTTTTCACGGTAGAGGGAAGAATCCTTCCTTAGGAACCATGTGAAATATCAAAGCATGTACAATGAAAAATTAAATTGTCATTCATTCTAATTAGCTCCAGTAGAATTGCAATTATTTCCCACACCCAAGCATTTTCTGTAGCAACTATCATTTTATAGATCAGCTTTAATCTACGACAAATATAAGGTTGTTAAATATTTTAAGTACTGAGCAAGTGACTAAAAATTAATATTTCATGATTCAAATTCATTGATTATTGGATTTCTGCCAGCTTGTCAGTATAAATCGATGATGAATGTTATTTCCATGGAACATCTTCTGTTTCAGAAGTTGATAAATCTAATAGCCTAAGCAGGGCATAAATATCCCTGCAGGAAACACAGCAATTAAAAGTTCTGAAAGAAAATAGCACCTTTCCATCACTGAGCTGTTGATGTTTCTGCAAAATGAAGCAAAATTATAAAGCCTTTATCCCTTGATAGAGCAAGCAAACCTTCAGCTTTATTTTCTTAATTACAACAACCAGACCTCCTAGAGCTCCCAGGGACAAAGTCAACAACCAAAGAGTACACATGGAATAACCCATGGCCCAGCAGCATATATAGCAGAGGATGGCCTTGTCCAGCATCAATGGGAGGGGAGGACAATGCTTTCACAGTGTAGGGGAATGCCAGGGTATGGAAGTGGGAGTGGATGGTTGGGTTGGGGAGCACCCTCAGAGAATCAGAGGCAGGGGGGATGGGATAGCAAGTTTCGGGGGGGCAAGAAAGGGGATAACATCTGCATATGTAGCAGAAGATGACCTAATCGGCCATCAGTGGGAATAGAGGCTCCTTGGTCCTCCAAACTCTATATGACCTAGCACAAGGCAAGGCCTGGGCCAAGTAGTGGGAGTAGGTGGGTAGGGGAACAGAGGTGGGGGGAGGGGTATGGGAAACTTTCGGGATAGCATTTGAAATGTAAATAAAGAAAATAATAATTAAAAAAAAAAGAAATGTAAACAAATAAAATATCCAAGAAAAAAATTGTTGTTAAAAGTTATCAGCCTATGATTGAAAATATTGGTGCTATATGAGCAACAGATTTTATAACGATCAACAGATTGTTTATCTCTTAAACATATCCCTTCGAAATTCTGATAGGATAGAAATAGCAATGACTATAACTTACGTTGAAATCTTTTTAATACATTATATCAAATTTGTGTCACTAAAACAAAATACCTGACATTGGCTACATGAGAAGTAAATAGACATTAATATTTGCTAAGTAGACCAGGAGGGTCAATTACAATTTCAGACAGTTCAACTGGTTTGGATGCCAGTAATTGTATCTCATCATAGTGAAATGAGCAACAAATCAAATATTCATGGCATAAAAATAGAGAGAAGAGGGATGGGTGAGATCCCACAACTACCTTTGAAGTCTTACCCTCAGTGACCTAAGAATTTCCAATAATGCTTCACCTCCAAAATGTCTAAAGAAACTCCTGAGGAGAAAGCTTTTACACAAGAACATTGGGGTATGAGTGTAGCAGAAAACTTGTCTTTTTTATTTGATATTTTCTTTATTTACATTTCAAATTTTATCTCTTTTCCTCATTTCCCCTTTGAAAAATCTCCCATCCCTTCCCCCTCCCCGTAATCACTAACCCACCCACTCCTGCTTCCCTGTCCTGGCATTCCCCTGCACTGGGATATAGAGCCTTCACAAGACCAAGGGCCTCTCCTCTCATTAATGTCCCACAAGGCCATCCTCTGCTACATATGCAGCTGGAGCCTTTAGTCCCTCCATGAGTACACTTTGGTTGGTGGTTTAATATCTTGGAGCTTTGGGAGTGCTGGTTGGTTCAAAATGTTGTTTCTCCTATGGGATTGCAAACCCCTTCAACTCTTTGGGTTCTTTCTCTAGCTCCTCCATTGGGGACTCTGTGCTCAGTCCAATGGATGGCTGTGAGCATCCACTTNTGTANTTGTCAGGCACTGGCAGAGTCTCTCAGAAGACAGCTATATCAGGCTCCTGTCAGCAAGTACTTGTTGGCATCCATAATAGTGCCTGGGAATAGCCAGAAGCTGGAAAGAAACCAGATCTCCCTCAATAGAGGAATGGATACAGAAACTGTGGTACATTTACACAATGGAGTACTACTCAGCTATTAAAAACAATGAATTTGTGAATTTCTTAGGCAAATGGATGAAACTAGAAAACATCGTCCTGAGTAAGGTAACCCAATCACAAAAGAACACACTTTATATGCACTCACTGATAAGTTGATATTAGCCCAGAAGTTCAGAATACCCAAGATACAATTCACAGATCACATGAAACTCAAGAAGAAGGAAGACCACAGTGTGGATATTTCAGTCCTTCTTAGAAGGGGGATCAAAATACCCATGGGAGGAATTACAAAGTTGGATCAGAAATTGAAGGAAAGACCATCCATTGACTGTCCCACCTGGGGATCCATCCCATATACAGTTCCCAAAATTAGTCTTTTAAAATGGCACACCTGAAAAAGACAGAATCTTCAACAAATGGTGGTAGTGAGGCTATATGGCTATATATAGAGGAATCTATATTGACCCATAGTTACCACTGCATAAAACTCAACTCCAATTGTATCAAATGCCTTAACATAAAACTAGATACCCTGAACCTGATAGAAGAAAAAGTAAGGAATTGTCTTGACTTATTGGTACAGAGAAAGACTTTCTGAATAGAACACAGTTAGCATAGACATTAAGATCAACAACTAATAAATTCAGTGTCACGAAACTAAAACGCTTCTGTAAGGCAAAAGACACCATTATACGTATAAAGTGGCAGCCTATGGAATGGAAAAAAATATTTTACCAACAACACATCTGATAGGGAACTAATATCTAAACTATATAAAGAACTAAAAAATTAATATCAAGAAAAAATAAACCAATAAAAACTGGGGTACAGCTCTACACAGAAAATGCTCAACAAAATAAATTCAAATGGCTGAGAAACAGAGAAACAGTCAATATATTCTTAGACATCAGAGAAATGAAAATCAAAACTATACTGAGCTTCAGTGTCACATCTGTTAAAATGACTAAACCAAGATCATGCTAGCAAGAACTTGAAGCAAGGAGAATACTTTTCCATTGCTGATGGGAGTACAAATTTATACAGTCACTATGGAAACCAATGCAGCAGTTGCTCAGGAATATGTGAATCAACTTAGCTCAAGCTCCAGCTATACCATTCTTGATCACGCACTCAAAGTATGTTGCATCTTACCACAGAAATGCTTTCTCAAACGTATTCATGGCTGATTTCAAAAGTTGTAAAAAAAAATCTAGAAGTCTTTCAACAGAAGAATATATAAAGGAAATTAGGTGCATTTACACCATGGTGTTTACTCCACTGTTTAAAAAGTGACATCATGAAATTCACCCTCCCCCTGCACTGCTCCCCAACCCACCCACTCCCGCTTCCTGGCCCTGGCATTCCTCTGTAATGGGGCATATGACCTTCGCAAGACCAAGGGCCTCTCCTCCCATTGATGGTCGACTAGGCCATCCTCTGCAGCATATGCAACTAGAGACACAATTTGGCGGATATAGGTTAGTTCATATTGTTGATCCTCCTACAGGGTTGCCGACCCCTTTAGCTCCTTCTTTAGGGGCCCTGTGTTCTATCCAATAGATGACTGTGAGCATCCACTTCTGTATTTTCCAGGCACTGGCACAGCTTCATAAGAGATAGCTATTTCAGGGTCCTGTCAGCTAAATCTTGCTGGTATATGCAATAGTGTCTGGGTTTGCTGGTTGTATATGGGATGGATACCCAGGTGGGGCAGTCTCTGGATGGTCCTTTTTCTATCTTAACTCCAAACTTTGACTCTTCCATGGATATTTTGTTCCCCATTCTAAGAAGGAACAAAGTATCTACACTTTGGTCTTCCTTCTTGAGTTTCATGTATTTTGCAAATTGTATCTTGGGTAGTCTAAGTTTCCGGCTCATAACCACTTATCAGTGAGTGCATATCATGTGCGTTCTTTTGTGACTGGTTTACCTCACTCAGGATGACATCCTCCAAATCCACCCATTTGCCTAAGGATTTCATAAATTCTTTGTTTTTAATTGCTGAGGAGTACTCCATTGTGTAAATGCACCACATTTTTTGTATCCATTACTCTGTTGAGGGACATCTGGGTTCTTTTCAGCTTCTGGCTATTATAAATAAGCTTATTATGACCATAGTGGTCATGTGTCTTTATTACAAGTTGGAACATGTTTTGTGTATATGCCCAGGAGAGGAATTGCTGTATCTTCCAGTAGTACTATGTCCAATTTTCTGAGGAACCGCCAGACTGATTTCCAGAGTGGTTGTACCAGCTTGTAGTCCCACCAACAGTGGAGGAGTGTTCCTCTTTTTCCACATCCTCGCCAGCGTCTGCTGTCACCTGAATTTTTAATTTTAGCCATTCTGACTGGCATGAGGTGGAATCTCAGGGTTGTTTTGATTTGCATTTCCCTGATCATTAAGGATGTTGAACACTTTTTTCAGGTGTTTCTCAGCCATTCGGTATTCCTCAGTTGAGAATTCTTTGTTTATTTCTGTACCCCATTTTTAATTTGAATTTCTGGAGTCCATCTTCTTGAGTTCTTTATATATATTGCATATTAGTCCCCTATCTGATTTAGGATTGGTAAAAATCCTTTCCCAATCTGTTGGTGGCCTTTTTGTCTTATTGAAGGTATCTTTTGCCTTACAGAAGCTTTGAAGTTTTATGAGGTCCCATTTGTTTTTTTTTTTGTTGTTGTTGTTGTTTTGTTTTGGGGGTTTTTTTTTGAGGGGGGGTTGGAGACAGGGTTTATCTGTATAGCCCTGGCTGTCCTGGAACTCACTTTGTAGACTAGGCTGGCCTCAAACTCAGAAATTCACCTGCCTCTGCCTCCCGAGTGCTGGGATTAAAGGCGTGTACCTCCATGCCCAGCGAGGTCCCATTTGTTGATGCTCGATCTTACAGCACTGGCCATTGCTGTTCTGTTCAGGAATTTTCCCCCTGTGCCCATATCTTTGAGGCTTTTCCCCACTTTTGCCTTTATAAATTTCAGTGTCTCTGGTTTTATGTGGAGTTCCTTGATTCACTTAGACTAAAATCTCATTTTCAATGCATCAGAGTTGCTCACCTGAATTTGAATTACATGTGACTTCTAGGGAATGCCTTGGTTGGTTAGTTTTGGGGTTTTGTTTTGTTTTGTTTTGTTTTGCTTTTCAAATAGATCATGTAAGGGAGGGCAAATGATGTAATTTCAAAATTCATTGAAAACACATTAAAGGAAATGTGCAATGTATTTAACCTAAGTCTTGGTACTTCACAAGAGCATTAACAAAACCTCAGAAATAGCCCTCTCTTTCAAATATTGTCTCCTTTCTATGCAATGTACAGGGAACATGGCCCACTCATCCAGGTCTTTCTATTCACAAGAAAATGAATAGGACAAGACAAGTGATTCACATCATATTGACTCAGTTTATTCACATTTTTTCATCAGTCCAACAATGCATAATATGAATCACTTATAAGGAAGGCCATTAATAAAATCTGCGTGCACACACACACACACACACACACACACACACACACCTTCAAATACCTTTAAAATATTAACATGGGTTTATTTACATAATAGTATTATTCATGATATAGTGTATCCATAAATAGTTTACATGCAATTTGAAGAGTGTATATTGTAAGTTACAAGGCAAATGAGATAAATTTCAAGGTCAATATTATCCCAAGGAGTGTTAAATTATGATGTAAGTATTGTCAACATTAAAGAATTTCAGTATATGTACACGTGTTATTGGTGAGAAATATATGAAGTCTTTTATTATAATTATAAATTTTTAAATCTGTTGGTTTCTAAAATTAAGAGTATTTTATTGGGAAATAAAGTTGTTGGACTTAAAAGATTGTTTGTTACTGATCTTTAGCTTGCAAATTATAAAAAGTTATGCACTGTTACGGGTGACCAAGAAACAAATCATACTATTTTCATTAAAGTGAGGCTTCCTTGCTGACTCCTGACTGGGTAAATCCTCAGCCTTTATTGGTTCATGTTGTGCATTTTAATTATGCATTAACTTCTTTTATAAGAAAGAAGCTATGTTATTTAGTGCTTGCTCTATATTATGAATTTCACAAGGAGAAACAAATCTGGGAGAAATATTGCTATGTCTTCCCTGTGTAAACAGAGTAAAGGGAGATGAGGAGCAGGGGGAGAGTCTTCACATGAGATGGTTATTGGGCCCTCCTTCCTCCTCCCTTCCCTTGGAATTAAGTTAGAGTCATCAAAGATAACTGCATGAATTACTTTGATCCTTGTAATCTTTGGATCTCTCCCTCCCCTTCTTATTTCCCATCCCTTCTGGCTCTGTCTCTTTCTCTGTCTCTCTCTGCATCTCCTTTTCCTCTTTTCTCTCTTGTTCTCCCTCTCAGTTTTCCATCTCTCTTATCTCCCTCATCTCTGTCTTCTGTCTTTATTTCACTGACTGGCTCTTCCCTCTCTTTTCTCTCGCCTTTCTTTTCCTCCCTGCATCATCTCGCTTATCCTCACTCTTCATACAAACTTTGCATTCACCTTTCTTCAACTGTCTAACATCATTTTCAGTTGTGTGGAATGTTTTTTGAATGTTCAAATTTACCTTTTTTTCTTATCTGTGAAAGGCAATATAGTGTTGTGAGGTATAACGTGGGTTCTACAGCCAGAACCTGGCTGTACTCGCAGCAGCCATTTGATATGTGTCGAACTTGCCAATTTATTTACTCTTTCGTGATCTCAGTATTCTCCTTTACAAAGTGGTGATAAGAATAACAGTTCTCTCAATAAATAGTGTGAATGTTAAGTAGATTAGCATGACCAAAGCAGTCAGAATAGCTCTTGATCCATAATAATCTCCACAGAACTGTTTGGTTTCATTATTACTTTCATTCTTCATGAAACTTAGTTGTCTGTGATGGAAGATTAGACAGGGTTATAATATATGGGGTATAAACTAGGCAAACGGAGTAGCTTTCAGAGGCTCAATGACCAGGAATCTGCTCCATTAGGAAAAATGAAAGGAAATTATTTCCATCAGATAATGAACCCGAGAAAGGAGTGTGAAAGTGTCATCAGAAGCTCAAAAATGCTTAAAGATGCTTCAGAGAAGGGATGGGAACTTGCTGTTACAGGTTTTAACGTGATCAATCTTTATAAGGAGTTCATCACTCATGGGTCATCTAGACCATCAAGATGAGCAACAGAAAAATGACCACCTCTCCCAAAATGTCCTTATGTGAATGTATTTCCTGACCTATTAAAAGGATTCCAAAGATGTTATTAAGCTAAATGTTCTGAGATGAGATTATCTTGGTTTATTTGTTGGCTCAAATATAACCACAAAGTCCTCAGGAAGGAAACAGCAAATAAAGAATTTGAACATTTTTCTCTTGACTTTGAATAGAGGAATTCAAGAAATGTAGACAGGCTTGATCTTAACACAATAACAGATTAACACATTAACAATAACTGTTAATTCATATTAACAGTTGTCATTCTTGCTACTATCTTCATTTCAGAGCCAAAATAGATGTTCTGGAATTCCTGGGTACTCATTGTAGAAAATAAAGTTGTTGTTTTAAGATAATAATTTATCATGGCAGCAATAAGAAACATACAGGCTTCATTTCCATTTCTTACAAATTTCTTTTTTTTTTCAGTTTCAAACGATTTAATAGTATACTTGACACTATGATTTTCTACTGCCTCTGGGGATCCATCCCATAGATAGTCACCAAATCCAGACATGACTGTGGATGCCAACAAGTGTTTGCTAGCAGAAGCCTGATATAGTTGTCCCCTGAAAGGCTCTGCTAGTTCCTGACAAATACAGAAGGAGATGCTCACAGCCATCTATTGGACTGAGCACAGGGTCCCAATGAAATAGGTAAAGAAAGGACCCGAGGAGTTGAATGGTTTTACAGCTCCATAGGAGGAACAACAATATGAACTCACCAGTACCCCCAGAGCTACATCACTGAAGTTGTTTATCAGGTTAGGAGTTCTCTGGTGGAATTTTTGGGGCCACTTAATATATTATCATATCATCTGCAAATAGTGATATTTTGACTTGTTCCTTTCCAATTTGTATCCCTTTGATTTCCTTTTATTGTCTAAATGCTCTGGCTAGGACTTCAAGTACTATATTTAACAGGTAAGGAGAGAGTGGGCAGTCTTGTCTAGTCCCAGATTTTCGTGGGATTGCTTCAAGTTTCTCTCCATTTAGTTTCATTTTGGCCACTGGTTTCCTGCACATTGCTTTTACTATGTTTAGGTAGGGGCCTTGAATTTTGATCTGTCCAAGACTTTTATCAGGAAGGGGTGTTGAATTTTGCTAAATGCTTTCTCAGCATCTAATGAGATGATCATATGTTTTTTTTTTTCCTTTGAGTTTGTTTATATAGTGGATTATGTTGATGGACTTCCATATACTGAGCCATCCCTGCATCCCTAGGATGAAGCCTACTTTATCATGAGGGATGATCATTTTAATGCGTTCTTGGATTCAGTTTGTGAGAATTTTATTGTGTATTTTTGCAACGATATTCATAAGGGAAATTGGTCTGAAGTTCTTTTTTTTGTTGTTGGGGCTTTGTGTGGTTTAGGTATCAGAGTAATTGTCGCTTAATGGAACGAATTGGGTAGAGTACCCTCCATTTCTATTTTGCGGAATAGTTTGAAGAGTATTGGTATTAGGTCTTCTTGGAAGGTCTGATAGAATTCTGAACTAAACCCATCTGATCCTCAGCTTTTATTTGGGTTGAGAGATTATTAATGACTGCTTGTATTTCTTTAGGGGATAAGGGACTGTTTAGATTGTTAATCTGATCCTGATTTAATTTTTGTACCTGGTATCTGTCTAGAAAATTGTCCATTTCATCCAGGTTTTCTAGTTTTGTTCAGTATAGGCTTTTGTTGTAGGATCTGATTTTGGTAGTTAGGATACTGTCCCTGTGCCCTCTAGTTAGGGTTTATATATTTTGTTGATTTTCTCAAAGAACCATCTCCTGGTTTGGTTGGTTCTTTGTATAGTTCTTTTTGTTTCTACTAGGTTGCTTTGAACCATCTTCTTGATTATTTTCATCCTTCTATTCCTCTTGGGTGAATTTGCTTCTTTTTGTTCTACAGCTTTCAGTTGTGCTGTCAAGCTGCTAGTGTATACTCTCACCAGTTTCTTTTTGGATACACTCAAAGCTATGAGTTTTCCTCTTATGACTGCTTTCACTGTGTCCCATTAGTTTGGGTATGTGGTGGCTTCATTTTCATTAAACCCTAAAAAGTCTTTAATGTCTTTCATTATTACTTCCTTGACCAAGTTATTATTGAGTTGAGTGTTGTTCAGCTTCCACATGTATGTGGGCTATTATTTACGTTTTTATTGAGGATCAGTCTTAGTCAATGGTGATTTGATAGGATGCATGCGATTATTTAAATCTTCTTGTATCTGTTGAGGACTGTTTTATGACCAATTATGTGGTCAGTTTTGGAGAAAGTACCATGAGGTACTGCAAAGACAGTATATCCTTTTGTTTTAGGATAAAATGTTCTATAGATAACTGTTGAAACCATTTGTTTCATAACTTTTGTTAGTTTCACTGTGTCTCTATTTAGTGTATTTCCATGATTTGTCTATTGATAAGAGTGGGGTGTTGAGGTCTCCCACTATTACTGTGTGAGGTTCAATGTGTGCTTTGAGGTTTACTAAACTTTCTTTAATGAATGTGGATGGCCTTGCATTTGCAGCATGGATGTTCAGAATTGAGAGTTCGTATTACTACATTTTACCTTTGATGAATATAAAGTGTCCCTCCTTATCTTTTTTGATAACTTTAGATTGAAAGTCTATTTTATTTGATATTAGAATGACTACTCCAGTTGTTTTCTTGGAACCATTTGCATGCAAAATTATTTTTCATCCTTTTCCTCTGAGGTAGTGTCTGTCTTTGTCACTTCGGGTAGGTTTCCTGTATGCAGCAAAATGTTGGGTCCTGTTTAAGTAATCAGTCTGTTAGTCTATGTCTTTTTATTGGGGAATTGAATCCATTGATACTAAAAGATATTAAGGAAAAGTCATTGTTGCTTCCTGTTATTTTTGTTGTTAGAGTTGGGATTCTGTTCATGTGGATATATTATATTAGCTTTGTTGAAAAATTACTTTCTTATTTTTTCTAGGACATAGTTTCCCTCCTTGTGTTGGAGTTTTCCCTTTATTTTCCTTGGAAGGGATGGATTTGTAGAAAGATATTGTGTAAATTCAGTTTTGTCATGGAATACCTTAGCTTCTCCATCTATGGTAATTGAGAGTTTTGCTGGGTATAGTTGCCTGGGCTGGCGTTTGTGTTCCCTTAGGGTCTGTATGACANCTGTCCAGGATCTTTTGGCTTTCATATTCTCTGGCGAGAAGTCTGGTGTAATTCTGATAGGTCTGCCTTTATATGTTACTTGACNTTTTTACCTTACTGCTTTTAAAATTCTTTCTTTGTTTTGTGCATTTGGTGTTTTGATTATTATGTGACAGGATGAATTTCTTTTCTGGTTCAAACTATTTGGACTTCTGTAGGCTTCTTGTATGTTCGTGGGCATCTCTTTGGGTCAGGGAAGTTTTCTTCTGTAATTTTGTTGAAGATATTAACTGGCCCTTTAAGGTGTAAATCTTCACTCACTTTTATACCTATTATCCCTAGGTTTGGTCCTCGCATTGTGTCCTGGATTTCCAGGGTGTTTAGGTTAGGATCTTTTTGCACTTTTCATTTTCTATGATTGTTGTGTCAGTGTTTTCTATGGAATCTTCTATACCTGAGATTCTCTCTTCTATCTCTTATATTCTGTTGGTGAAGCTTGCATCTATGACTCCTGACTTCTTTCCTAGGTTTTCTATCTCCAGAGTTGTCTCCCTTTGTGATTTCTTTGTTTCTACATCCATTTTTAGATCCTGGATGGTTTTGTTCAATTCCTTCAACTGTTTGGTTGCATTTTCCTGTAATTCTTTAAGGGATTTTTGTGTTTCCTCTTTAAGGATTTCTACCTGTTTACCTGTGTTCTCCTGTATTTCTTTAAGGGAGTTATTTATGTCTTCTAAAAGTCCTCCATCATCATCATGAGAAGTGACCTTAGACTCGTATCTTGCTTTTCTGGTGTGATGGTGTATCCAGGACTTGCTATGGTGGGAGAATTGGGTTCTGATGATGCTAAGTAACCTTGGTTTCTTTTGCTTATGTCCTTATGCTTGCCTCCCACAATCTGATTACCTCAAGAGCTCCCTGCCCTCGTTGGGGACATTTTCTGAATTGTGGTTCCCTCCTTTCAGATGAGTCTAACTTGTATTAAGTTGACAATACTAATCAGCATACTGATATATGGGTGCTTTGAAGATATTAAACTATCAAGGACCCAGGTGAATATGGAGAGCAACATTTTCAAGCCTGCACTTCTATTAACTATATCCATTTTTTTTTTGCCTCCTAAACTTTGCAATAAAAGACTCAATTGTTTTAATAGTTACTTACACATTTGCATGTATGCTTATTTAGGCATTTGTATTATATCAATCATTTTAATATTTCTTACTTTTTATAAGTAGTGGAAAAAAATTTCTTGCCATGGAATAAGCATTTATAAATAAGGACTTATAAAAGAATTTGTAAATAAGAATTTATAAGTATTTGTAAATATGGGTTATCTTGGCTTAACAAACATTTAAAGTCAAGGTTACTCAAGCAGATCATGTGTCCTTATCTTCCATGTATTTTCTAATAGCTCTTTCAGATGATGTTGTATGGTATCTAAATAGTGAGCTTTCTTATCCTTGCTTTTTGCAAGCAATTAAATTAGTTACTAAAATTAATCTTTGAGCTCATATCTCATAGCCGACTACCCATTGCCAAGAATATATTTCCATTTTTATTCACTTCACAAATTATTCTATCTTTAATCTATTACCTGTGGACCACACAGGAAGTATTTATCTCTCATCACCACCTTAGTTGCAAGCCAGACATCCCTGACCTGTCCTTCATAAATATCTAAAACTCATGTCTCTATCACAAAAGACTAAGGAGAGGAGTGGCATATATGATGATGCATACAGCGTTAATCCTGGAAAAAAAAATACAAAGAACCAATCTATAAGGACTAAACCCAGCATGCCTGCCTTGGAACAAGGACAATGTTAGCTACTGTGCAGTGATTTTACTTTACTTAATGCAGGAAAACCCTAGTCAAATTCTTACTGGGTAAAAAATAATGATAATTACATCACACATGGCAAAAAACAAAACTGGTAGCAATTGTGCTTCTGATAGATACTAAAGAATTAGCAAAATTAGAAAGGAAAGACTATAATATCATTGTGGTGTTGGAGGAGTAGTACTAATTACAGTAATTTATGGGAACTGCTTATCACTCATGCCTAATTATTATGCAGCACAATCATGATGATGTATGCCATTAGATGTGTGTATGAAGGACTTTGCTGTGTGTTGTATTAGATTAGATTAAAACAATGAAATATAAACATGCACATTCAATCCTTCTAATGTGCTTCTCATGCAGTAATTTCTTATCTGTTAGACAAAAATTTTTAAGTTAGAGGAAATGGTAAGTCCACAAAAAAAAAAAATAGCTTAGTTCTTTTCTACCAAGGTAACTACAAAAATTCATTAATATGCTTGACTTTGTAATAAATCTAACTTTATGTTCAAGGATTGTATTTTTTTCTTCTAAGACTTTCCATGAATAATTTTAATTTCCTTTTTGTTGTATTCTATTTTGAGGAAAATTTAAACATAGGAAGTTTATTAACTTGATATGTTGCAGAAGGGATAAAGTTTGTGGAATGGGTTGAAATAGCTTTATATGGTAAACTGAGCACATCAACCGATCTGTAGGTTGTCTTTGATGAGTTAATCAAGAGGACCGTGTCCAGTCACCCGAGTTTGGCTAAAAGAATAGAAAAGGATAACATTAGTGTGTGTCTGGGTGGCACATGTACAAGTTATCATTCCTTCCACATGTCAAATACTCAGTACAAAATTCTAGCATGTTCAAATTCTAAAAGACTTAATTCTGCATCAATGTGTCAGCCCATCACCCAAATAACAAAAGTGTATTATACAGCAGGAACTATGTTACATGTTGGAAATACAGATTCCTCCCTGGTTCACCTGAGAAACTCATGGTTTATAGTATTAGGTGTTCCCACGGGGTCTACAGAAAATTGTAACAAAGTTACTGACACTTCTTTTACATGGCCCTACATGAATACACAAGAAAATATACATGAATAATTAACTTTCACAAGCTTTAACTGAAGTGTTGCATTAAAAAACAAAAGTGCACCTAAACTATCTTCCCATACTATGTCCAGTGTTTCAACACCCTGATCAATATCTAAAGTCAGAGTTACACTAACTTAGGCTTCATTAGTTCATTTTCAAATTCATGAAGGCAACTTCATTCACAGAACTGGAAGCTCTGGATAAATAAGCCCCATAAGTATAAAATAAGGTTGATTTTACTTGAATCTCTAAGTTCATTGCTCTAATGATCTGCGGCCCCATCCCTTGTCTTCCCATACCCATCACTATTATGTAGAACTCCTTTTTCTACCAGGCTAGATCAATTACTAATAAAAGTGAGCTTTGCTTGGCCAAATCCATGCCCTATGTACAGTTACATCTCCTCAAATATCTTTTCTGGAGGCTCCACCCTTCCTTTACTCATTTTTCCCAGGTCTTGCCTCTAGGTGGTCATCATCATCATGATTTTCTGGGCTTGTTGTAACTAATTCTGGTTATGAAAACTGGCTTTCACGGTTGGTGATTCCTACAATCCAATGTAACAAAAACTCATTCTCCTACCGAGACACACAAATTAAACAAGAGAAGTTCTTTAATTTTATTTACTGTACTTGCTGGTTTTCATAGTCCTCGATGGATATCATTAGAGGTATTCATGATCTGATATTATTTTCCTTGGAATTCCTAGGAATTCCTATATTAACAAACATTGGTTGGGTATTGATAATTTACCACTTTGTAGTGCTCAATTATAACTACTACCATCACTTAGTATAAAGTCTCTGCCTCACTTTGAAAACTGTATCATGTGAAATGGGACCTTTTTCTCTGAGCCAAAATTCAACTAAAGCATCTAAAACCAGAGCCTAGACCCTAGCTCAGGACAGCATTAAGATGCTGAGCCATATAAAATCAATGTATGGCTAGTTGCTACTCTACATTAAGATATTCCACAGTCTTATTATCACATTTTAAGTTATATTACCTTAGCCATATTTAACTTATGTTTCTGGTCTACCACTCATCTATGACTATTGCTGTTAACTTCATATTCATGTTATTGGTAAGTAAAATGCAAACTTAAGAGACTTAATGCTCTGAACCCCTACAATGTTCATTGGTTGACAATTCTACCTAACCTACTGTGTCATACATACCATGATATTAGTTGGATCCTCCACTAGTTGTCATGATACCTGTCTAAATAACAGATATTTCATTTCCATGCAAACATTAATCATTGCTTATTGGATATAGAATATGGATTCTTCCTAAATTATTTTATGGATCTTATGGGCAACAACAAAAATATATATAACAAGAAAACCTTCAATGTAGACTATATTTTAACATGAAAATGATTATTGACTTGACTATCTGAAAATGATGGACTTTCAACAGAATTATTAAGTCAATTTCTATTCATACTGTCTTATTGAAACAATAAATTGTTGGGTTAAAGAGAAATGGCTCCCAGGTTTTCCACTGACTTGATCCATTGCATGAGGTTCAGAAAGACATTAAGACAACCATGACATTGTTTTGATGCTTTTGATGTTATATATGAATACATTCAGAACTGATATGTCAAAGACAAAACCAGAGTAAGGCACTACTTCAGTTAGTGTCATATTTTTTGGCATAATAAAATTTGAGTGAGAAGAAGCTTTTCTACAACTGTACAACTATGTATATGTATGATTGTGTATAAAACGTTAGACTAATTCAGTTAACTACAGTAGTCATAATTGTCCTCAAGATTGTCCATAAATGACATGAACATTTCAAAATATATACACTGAAACACATTATTGAATTTGAAGAATTAAAATCATACAAAATGAAATTATAGAATGACCTCAATTTTATGGAACTATATTCCTTTATAGATTTCCCATTTTTAAAAATTAAAAGTTCATGATTGCTTAATTTTCACTTAAACTTTTAATATATTTTCCAGGGAATGTAAAGTCTAATATAATATTTTAAAATATATTTTCTTATTTTTGCCCTTACAATTTAATAACCATTTTTAAAAAACAAAGTTTAATAGTATACTAGGAAAAAAATTCCAGCATGAAAAATATTGAATCTCAGTAACACCTCTGAGAAGTACATATGACTAAGAGTCCCAGGGGCCAGTTAGATGATTCTAGGATTTACTCAAAGGCACAGAATCTAAGTGATGATTACAGATTAGCATCCATTTTGAAATATAAAATTCAAGAACAATACAAGTGACTTAGAATATGTCAAGGAAATGTATATGTTAAAAGCAAATTTGGAATAGAAATTATTAAAAGAAAATATTGAAAGCACACTAGATATGGGACTCTAAATAATGTGAGGGCAAAGAGTCATTACCTGTAAAGTGCTTCTCACCAAAGCAGGAGGACCAGTATTTGTATCCACTGTTGCTCTGTAAAAATCCACGTGGGTAGCTGTAGTCTCTGGGTTATAGTTGGAATCATTATTCAGAAAGGCTAACCAAATCAGCAATTTGCAGGTTCTATGAGAGACTCTGTCTTTCAAAGTAATGTTGAAAACTACCAAGGATGTTACCAGGTATCTTAATCACTGTTCTATTGCTGTGAAGACACACCATGTCCAAGGCAACTCTTGTGAAAGAATGCACTTAATTGGAGGCTTAGTTATAGTTTAGAGGTTTAATCCATTCTCATCGTGATGGGGAACATGGTGGCATGCAGGCAGACACTGGAGCTGGAGCTGAGAGCTACAACCTGATCTGTAGACAGAAAAGGATTTAGCCTAAGACTGGCATGGGCTTTTGAAACCTCAAATCCCACCATCAGTGACAACCGCCTCTTACAAGAACACACCTCTTCATACTTCTCAAATACTGTCACTTGAGATCATTAAAAATTCAAATATATGAACCTATGAGGTTCATTTGACATACTGCAATGATGCCTGAGGAATGAAATGACATTCACATGTACTCACCTGCCCAATACACAGAATGCACATGTGCATACATACACACAAAAATGTGTATGTATGCATATGTATATGCATATACATCCATGCACACTAAACAAATACTCTTAATAAAAATAAATTAAGATTCATAATCTATTTTTATGTCTCTATAATTATTTTACATGATAAACCTTGAATTCTGTTTTCTTGGAAAAGTTTCTCAACTAAAAGAAGAAAGATGATGATAGATGGTAGATAGATGGTAGGTAGATAGATAGATATATAGATAGATAAAAAGATATATAGACAGAAAATAAATAGGTGGTAGACAGATGATATTTGGTTAGATGTAATTACATATAATACATGTACATTCATAAGTTTCATTCATTTTCTTCATAAATGTCAGAAATGAGTTTGAATATGTATTTATGTACATACACACATGTTCATATATATGAGCATGCATATGTGTGTGTGTGTGTGTGTGTGTGTGTGTGTGTGTGTGTGTATTCTGATTGGCCTATACAAATTGTTTATTTATGGTGACAGTGCCTTAGAGAATTTTATTTCCTTAGAGAATTTTATTTCCTTCCACTAACAATAACCTTAAATACAAAAACATGGGTATTCCAGTCATATTGAAATTAAAGATGCTGTATTCCTGCATTCACAATTGGACTCCATTTTAGCTATCTGTATAATCATGGTCAAGTTATTACAACTTTTCACTTCATTCTACCATAAAATGAAATTCCCCAACATGATAATCTCTGGGTCTCTTCCTTTTGCAAAATTAAATGTAAAATAAATCCACAATTCTCACAGCACCAGGCACTCTTAACTGTGCCTCATAAATAATAATCATAATGTCTCACAGAGTGTATGGCATAAAGTAAGGATTGTTTGCAAAATGCAATTTAAACAGATCACATTTTATGGCTTGCCATTTACTGTAGTAGTAAATAGCAAATAGACAGTTGTGCCTACGTGTATTTGCTGATCTGTCAGACTCTGGAAATAAGGCCAGTGCATTATTCCTTTATAAACCAGAGCACGCATTCATTCTCAGAGAAAGGCATTAACTTTTTATTGAAAACGACAAACCACTGCAGCTGGGGTGAACCACAGAGGGGGCTCCTTTCATTACTATTTATCATATGCATACACACTTTTCAGAATGATTGCCTGGGTTTTCTCAGGTCACTTCGGCCAAGCACTGGAGTCAGCATCCTCATCTATTTCAATATTAGGGACTACAACTTGCTCATCATAATTTATCCACACATGTCAACCTTCAACTCAGCCCCATCCAACAATTCTAATTAGTAATTTCCTTCCTCTTGACTCTTTACTTCTATGTCTTCTCATTACTTGATACTAGAGCCTCCCCAGCACAGTACCAAAGACCAGATTAGATAGAGCTCAGGGTCCCCAGTGAAGGAGCTAGAGAAAGTACCCAAAGAGCTGAAGGGGTCTGCAGCCCCATAGGAAGACCAACAATATGAACTAACCAGTACCCAGAGCTCCCTGGGACTAAACCACCAATCAAAGAAAACACATGGTGGGACTCATCATGCATATGTAGCAGAGGATGGCCTAGTCGACCATCAATGGGAAGAGAGAGGCCCTTGGTCTTGTGAAAGTTCTATAGGGGAATGCCAGGGCCAAGAAGTGGGAGTGTATGGGTTGGGGAGGAGGGGGAATGGGAGGGGATGGGGAGTTTTCAGAGGGGAAACTAGGAAAAGGGATAAAATTTGAAATGTAAATAAAAGAAAAATATCTAATTAAAAAAATAAATAAATAAAAAGAAATTTCTTCACAGTTGAAATCTGCTAACACTCTCAGAAATAAAAATAAATATCAGTGACTGTCTTAGGGGTTTTACTGCTGAAAAAAATCATGACCAAAACTCAAGTTGGGGAGGAAAGGTCTTGTTTGGCTTTTATTTTCATATTAATGTTTACCATCAAAGGAAATCAAGACAGGAACTAAAACAGGACAGGAACCTGAAGGCTAGAGCTCTTCTCCCTGATGCAGAGATCAGGGAGAGCGATGCTTACTGGCTTGATACCACTGGCTTGCTCAGTTGGCTTTCTTAAATAAGCCAGGATCACCAGCCAAGTGAGGGCACCAGACACAATGTCCTGAGCTCTCCTCCATTAATCACTAATTAAGAAAATGCCCTACTTCTAAAATCTTACAGTGACATCTCAACTGAAGTTCTCTTCATTCAGATAATTCTAGTTTGGGTGTCAAGTTGACATAGGACCAACCAGCAAAGCACATCACTGACTCCCAGTGCAAAGTTCCTAAATACTTGTGGCTCTCTTGTATTTCATATGTATATAATTTTAAAAGTCTGGATCTCATACTATTGGTTGTTTAATATGTACAAAAGTGATGAAACTTACATGTGACAAATAGTTATAAACTAGTGATTTAGGATTGTATCTTGTATATATTTTCATTTATTTTAGTTTTATAAAATACCTTAATTGCTTAACTTAGTTGATATATTTTATATTTCCTAAAATGGAACCACCACTATATATTACATAAAGCTCTTTAAATAGGCCAAAATACATGAGGATTTAAAATTAAGTTGTCTATGGGAGTAGAGATTCCTAGCAGTAGGGAATATGGAGCCTGAAGTGGCCATCTCCTATAGCCAAAAGGGACTTCCAGTAGAGAGATAAGTAAACCACTAACCCACAAAAACCTTTGACCCAAAATGTCTACAAGATGTGCAATAACAAATATGGAGCAGAGATGGAGGGAATACCCAACCAATGACTGGTCAACTTGAGACCCATTCCAGGGGCAAGAACCAGTCCTGGACACTATTAATGATACTCTGTTATGCTTGCATCACTGTCCTCTGAGAACCCTACCTAGCAATCTTGGGAATAGATGCAGAGACTCACAACCAAACACTAGACAGAGCTCGAAGAGCCTTGTAGAAGAGTTGGGGGGAAGGATTGAGGCACCTGAGAGGGGATAGAGATAGGGACCCCACAAGAAGTACAACAGGGTCAACCAACCTGCACCCAAGGGGGCTCCTAGAGACTGAACCACCAACCAAAGAGCAAGCATTAATAATCCTAGGCCCACCACATATATGTAGCAGATGTGAAGCTTGTTCTTCAGGCAGGTCCCCCAACAACTGGAGAAGGGGCTGTCCCTGAATCTGTTACTTGCCTGCAAATTCTGTTCCCCTAATTGGGCTGCCTAGTCCTTCAGTGACTTGAATGTTCCCAAGTAGGGTGATAACCAGAGTGGGCCTACCCCTTCTCAGAGGAAAAGGGGATGGAGGGAGGGACTGTATCAGGAGGATACAGTTTGTTTACATAATTGTCAAAAATAAAATTAATACAATTTTAAGAAAGAAAATAGAAGCCTGCAAAAACCTGTAAATTTAACACTTGGAGTTTTTAAACACATCTGGAATGGCAGCAAAACCAAATGGGTGAAAAGACAATAGAAGAATAATAAAACGATAGCTTTTTAAATACTCTTAAAGGGAAAAATCTAAGCAAGTAAATATTATTAAGCATTACTGTAGTGTACCATTAGAGCATCACCATTCAATTAAAAATTTGGGTTATTGTTAATGAGGTATGACAAGGCTCACTAGATGAAGGTGCCAAGAAATGGTTACCATACTCTCAGAACACAAGAGGAGGGCTACGCTGCATCACTGAAGCTTGGGAAAGCATCACCAGTAGGAAGGAGCTTTCACCATGGTCTCTGAGGGAAGAAATGGGTAAGTCACTGTAAGCAGGTTGGAGTTTGGCTATTTTAAATGATTTTCATAGATGGTGGAACACACGGACTGTCTTTATTTAGTAGGCTGTGTGCTATCATGGTTTGAATGTTTTAAAATGGCAGTTAACTCACGAAAGTGAAGCTATGGAAACAGGATTATGTTCCCTGACTTATAACTGAGTTTGATAAAGATGGTTCATCCACTTTCCTCCCTCCCCCACTTTGCCCACAGCATTCTTCACCTCTAGAGCACAGAGAAACCATGCATCATGTCCAAAGCTAAAAGCTTCAAGAGCATAACTAAACTGGACTTCATGAACTAGGACTTTTCAGCCATCGAAGCAGTGAGAATAAATGTCTGTTATTTGAAAATTACCCTGACTCCAGGATCCTGTGACAGAAACAAAAACAGACAAAGACACAGACTCAGGGGTCACAATAGCAGAGTAATAGCAGCCCTCACTCAGTGCGAGAGCATTGGCAAGGGGGTGACTGGTATGTGTTCTCTGGATTTTATGGAAGTTTTCCTTCCAGATATATCCTAGACTACTGTTCAATTCTAGGAGTGGGGCAGCTAGCTAGTTGCATCCAAAATCTAAAAGCTTTGGATTTTGGGCAGCACAGACCACCAGGAAGCTTACACCAGTAAGAAAATTCACTAGTAGCCAAAAGACAGAATTTATTCTTTCTCAAAATATCTGTTTCTTTAATTAGACTTCTCGCCTCATTGGATTAGGACCACCTATGTCAACAAAAATAAACTCCTTGACTTGAAATCAACCAATTATGGGCACTGATCATATCTGCAAAATATCTTCTTTGATAGAGACACGAGCTCAGGGGGTACTGGTTAGTTCATATTGTTGTTCCACCCACCGGGTTGCATCCCCCTTCAGCTCCTTGGGTACTTTCTCTAGCTCCTCCATTGGGGGCCCTGTGTTCCATCCAATAGCTGACGGTGAGCATCCACGTCTGTGTTTGCCAGGCACTGGCATAGCCTCACAAGAGGCTGCTATATCAGGGTCTCTTCTGCAGAATCTTGCTGGCATGTGCATTAGTATCTNGGTTTGGTGGCTGATGATGGGATGGGTCCCTGGATGAGATAGTCTCTGGATAGTCCATCCTTTCATCTTAGCTGCATATGTAGCAGAAGATGGTATAATTGGCCATCATTGGGAAGAGAGGCCCCTTGGTCTTGCAAACTTTATATGACCCAGCAGAGGGGAAGGCCAGGGCCAAGAAGTGGGAGTGGGTGGGTAGGGGAGCAGGGGCNGGGGGAGGGTATGGGGAAATTTTGGGATAGCATTTGAAATGTAAATAAAGAAAATAATAAAAAAAATACCTTCTTTGCAATGTCAAGCTTGTTTGGTTAAATTACTGTGTTCAATAACCTGGTGATATTAACAGTAAAATTGACCATGTTGCTGTTAAAGGCACAGATCTGAGTGCAGAGTATATATAGATTTTCATGATCATATGACCTGGGGAAAATCAGTGGATCTTGGAAACAGCCTGTAAAAGAAATAGAAGGAATGTAGGAAAAGAGAAAGGGCCTTGACATTGAAGTATGCTAGTGAGCAGGGAAGACAGATGCTCAAAAGCCTTGGGTCACATGAGTTCTGATCTTTTAAAGGTTATATACATTAACTCCAACAAACCTTTATCCCATGTTTGTGTATCAAAATCTTTTCTCAGGCATCTTCTTTGTAACATATAGCCAAAGCCAGAAAGGCTATATAGCCTAGTTTCATCTAGTTTCTTTCATATTAATAATTGTCTCTTCTTCTGTCACATGAGAGCTCATTTTGAAATTATTTATCATTCATTTGAAATAATTGTGGTATGTGAAATGAGAATAAATTGAATAAATATAAAGTTAAGTCCATTAAGTAAGTTTCTTTAACAAGGAGTTCATAGGACTATTTTCTTGAATGCTTGCTTAGCCCAGCAACTGAACAGAATAATAAATATTGAATTGGTAAATTAAAATTTATTTGAATTGACTTTATTACATAAGTATTTCTCATATTTTTATGTTTATAGATTGAAGTATTCACTGAAGTAAATCATTTAACTTATTAGATAAAAAGTATCCTTTGATATGAATGTTATTGATGCAGATATACCACCCAATCAATGCAATTTGATCATAAAACACATAATGAAAGTAGGTTTGTCCTTTAAAAAGTCTTGTTAAATGCCAGTGCCTGGCAAACACAGAAGTGGATGCTCACAGTCAGCTATTGGATGGAACACAGGGTCCCCAATGGAGGAGCTAGAGAAAGTACCCAAGGAGCTGTAAGGGTCTGCAACCCTATAGGTGGAACAACAATAGGAACTAACCAGTACCCCCAGAGCTCATGTCTCTAGCTGCATATGTAGCAGAAGATGGCCTAGTCGGCCATCATTGGGAAGAGGGGCCCCTTGGTCTTGCAAGCTTTATATGACCCAGTACAGGGGAAGGCCAGGGCCAAGAAGTGGGAGTGGGTGAGTAGGGGAGCAGGGGTGGGGGGAGGGTATAGGAAACTTTCGGGATAGCATTTGAAATGTAAATAAAGAAAATATCTAATAAAAAAGTCTTGTTAACATGCTGAAGGTTAATTCATATCAACAAAATTTTCATTAGTGACATGAAAATTTTTAACAAAAAATTTTAGAAGCGTTTGACATTCTTAATAGTTTCATGCTTCTAATTTTTAGTTATATATACTTATATTTCAGACATACTTCCTTGCTTTTTCTTTGACCATTCAGAGGGAATTTTTAAAACCTTTATTAAAAATAATAAAAATCTCCTACATCGACTCTGCAGTAAAATGCTAATTTGAAGTATGCAATTAAGTTACTATTTTTTCTTACTTCTTTCTTTTTAATCCACCATCTAATTGTTCCTTATCCCATACCTCCTCCCCTGTCTCCAAGAGGATGTCCCCATCCCGATACTCCTCCCCCCATCTCCACAAGACCTCCCCACTCCCTGAGGCCTCAAGTCTCTGTAGGGTTAGGCTCATCTTCTCTCACTGAGTCCAGATCACGCAGTCCTCCGCTGTACATGCGTTGGGGGCCTCATATCAGCCGCTCTATGCTGCCAGATTGCAGGCTCAGTGTCTGAGAGATCTCAGGTGTCCAGGTTAGTTGAGACTGTTGATCTTCCTATGAGGTCACCTTCTTTCTGAGTCTCTTTTAGCTTTTCTCTAATTCAACCACAGGGGACCCTGGTTGTCCATTGGATGAGTGTAAGTATCTGCATCTAACTCTTTCAGCTGCTTGTTGGGTCTCTAGGAGGACAGTCAAGCGAAGCACCTTTCCATAAGCATACCGTAGCATCAGTAATAGTATCAGGCCTTGAAGCCTCCCCTTCAGCTGGATCCCATTTGGGCCTGTCACTAGAACTCCTTTTCCTCAGACTCTTTTCCATTTTTGTCTCTGAAGTTCTTTTAGACAGGAAAATTCTGGGTCAGAGTTTTTGACTGTGGGATGACAATCCTATCCCTCCACTTGATGCCTTTCCTCTTTACTGGAGGTGGACTCTTTAAGTTCCCTCTCCTCACTGTAGGGCATTTCATCTAAGGTTTCCCTCTCCTTTAAGTCCAGAGAGTCTCTCACCTCCCAGGTCTCTGGTACATTCTAGAGTGTCCCCTCCCCCTGCCACCTCCTGAGGTTACCTGTTTCCATTTTTTCTGCTGGCCCTCAGCGATTCAATCCTATTCCCCCCACACATACAATACCTGATCATGGTCCCCTTTTCCCCTCACTGTTCTGTCTCCCACCAATGCCCCTCCCTCCCTCTGCCTCCTGCCCTGTAATTGCTTTCTTCTCCCTCCCAAGTGGAATTGAGGCATCCTTACTTGGGCCCTTTAGTTTTTTTTAACCTTCTCAAGTTCTGGGGATTGTATCCTGAGTATTCTATATAAATTTGGCTAATATCCACTTATTAGTGAGTACATGCCATGCATGTCCTTTTGGGTCTGAGTTAGCTCACTCAGGATGATATTTTCTAGTTCTTTTCATTTGCCTGCAAAACTTAGGATGTCTTCCTTCTTAATTGCTGAGTAGTTTTCCATTGCATAAATGAGACACATTTTCTGTATTTTTCTGTTGTTTGACATCTAGGCTGTTTCCAGCTTCTGGCTACCACAAATAAGGTCACTATGAACATAGTGGAACACGTACCCCTGTGGCATGATAGGTTATCTTTTGGGTATATGCTTTTGGGTATATAGCTGGGTCTTCAGGTAGATCTATTTCAATTTTCTGAAGAACCTCCAGATTAATTTCAAGAATGGTTGTACCAGTTTGCAATCCCACCAGCAATGGAGACGTGTTCCTCTTTCTCCACATCCTCTCCAACATGTGCTGCCACCTGAGGTTTTGATCTTAGCCATTCTGATTGGTATAAGGTGATTCTCAGGGTCATTTTGATTTGATTTGCATTCATAAATGCAAATGTAAAGTGGAATCTCAAGGTGGTTTGGATTTGCATTTCCCTGATCACTAAGGACTTTGAACTTTTCTTTAGGTGTTTCTAAGCCATTCAGGATACCTCTGTTGTGAATTCTCTATTTAGTTCTATACCCTCCCCTTTTATTTTGATTGGCTTGTTTGGATTTTTGGTGGTTAGCTTCTTGAGTTCTTTATATATTTTGGATACTAGCCCTCTATCGGATTGTGGTTACTGAAGATTTTTTTTCCCAATCTGTAGTTGTCAATTTCTCCTATTGACTATGTCCTTTGCTGTACAGAAGATTTCCAGTTTCATGAGGTCCCATTTATCAATTCTTGACCTTAGAGCCACTATTATGCAGTCTTTGAATTGCTTTAGCTTTCAAAAGATGGAAAATGTATAAAACTTAAGAAAGACAATTAAATAGTTAAAATTGTAAAAAAAATTTTAAATTTCAATAAAAGTGATCAAAATTTTATATAGCATGTTATTTTGAACCATGTTTCTGTTTATTCTAAATTAAAGCAATGATATAGTGCTGTTTCAGTGAAGTCAAATGTGTGTGTATGTCTGTGCATCTATGTTTTAATAGAAATCAAAAAGCAGTAAGAATTTCAAAAATGTAGGGGACTGCTAGGATTAATACAGGCTGACCAGATCCATGAGTATACATGAACTTATGACTAACAATCTTAATAGCAAGACTGTTTATATAACATTGCTCATCTTAAAAATTCTTTACCAATTGTGTCTAATTAATAAAGAAAGACAAATCCTACTGTGCCCTTCAAAGCACAGAGTGGTATTCTTTTATTATTTGGAGGCTAAATAAACCCAGAATATTTGAGAGGGGGGGAGGGAAACTAGTCTCTCGTCTTCAGCAGACATCAGCTTCCAATAGCTCTCTCTACAGATAGTAATCCATGAGATCCTACTCTGTCCATGCTGGATGTGAAATGGCTTGATCTTGGGGAGGTCTTGTACATGAAGTCATGGATGCTGTGAGTTCATGTTTCATGCCACAGTCAATAAATGGGTTTTCACTTCAGACACCCATGACATCTGGCTTTTACCATCTCTCTACCTTTTCCTACTTCCACAATGATCCCTGAACCTTCACAACCCATTTAGAGCTAAGCACTACACATCTTTTATTCTCTGCACCTTGACTGGTTGTGAGTCTCTATATTAATCCCATCTAATGAAAAAAAAAAAAAAGAATCTCTTAAGAAGAACATTTTGTTAGAATTATTACTTTGGTCTCTCCTCAGTTCATTATCTAGGGTGAGTGCACGTTTGATTAGGTCCCCACAGGAAAGGTCCTAAATAGGAAAGTCCATCTCAGAGCATTAGAAAAATTGCCTAACAGTCAGGAAATCCAAATTCAATGCCTGGGTACATTTACTCACCAATTTAAAATGAGAATTTGAGTTTTAAAACATAAGAGAAAAAAGAAGTTGTAAGTGGAAAATCAAAATTATAGCTTTCAACAAGCTTTATAACAATTCTATAGTAACCCCTGAAAATCTGGCTTTCCCCTCCCTGAATTCTTAGGTAGTATTTATAATATGTATTCACAAAGGCCAATGCTATTGTTTAAGTAAAAGATAGAAAATTTTAATAGTCACAAAAGGGGATTATAAAATGTTCATTAATAAACATCAAGAAATAAATCAGTATTAGCTGTTTTGAACAAGAAAAACATCTTTGCACACCAAAGATTCACTCAGAAAAGCTTACTGCTCTCTAGTTATTACTGGTCTTCTTTCTTCTGCCAGAATTCATTGCCACAAAAATATAGAGAGCAATCCCTGGCAATTTTGTTATTTATTCCATAGCAAGACTCCTGTTTCTGGCCTCACTACCAAGGGACAGCATTAGATAGTTGTTAGTTTTGCAATTCTGGCTTTAGTGTAAGAACAGTAAAATCCTTCGTCTACAAAGATTGGTTCAAAGACTTCCCTATCCTTACATATCCTACCTTGATCTAAGAAAACCCCAATCTGGGCATACCCAACACCAGAAGATTGCTAACTCAACACCTGTATTGGTGGCTTGCTGTCAAGAAGCCTGGAGCTGTTGTATTCTGCTCCTTTGTTGTGACCCGCACTTTCTCTGCCAGGGTAGATTGCCTCAAAACTTCAGTTCAGGGTTTCCTAGTGTGTGGGAGCTGTCCTGGGTGCTGAATTGTACACTAAACAATCAATGTGCTATTTTCAAAAAGATATAGAAATTGAGGGGTGTCTTCCCCTTTTGCTTTTACTCATCTATTTCTGTAATACCAAATGCTATCAGTGATATCCTATAAAATCTACTTAGCTGGTTGACAAAGCTTTATTTTTTTCATATATAAAGTTTAAAAATGATGGGTAGTTTGCTATGACTTTGAGGTACAACAGGAATGATTAAAACAAAATATTGATCCTAACATTAGGCCAAAATACTCATAAAACACTGTTTTATCACTCCTCTTTATAGCTGCTTTGCTCTATGATATTGAATTCTTAATTTTAATGAATAGTCTACTTAGAAATATAATAAAATTGGGAAAAAGCATTAACTAATACAAAATATCTATCTCAGTTAATACACTTAAAATCACAAATAAAGAACACATTGGGAGAAAATAAGAGAATAAATTCTTGAACTTTTGAGTGTATTTCCAGTGAGGCTTCATCTTTTATCTTTCCTGTCACACAGTTCTTGCCTCTAATCATTGTTTGATCTGTCTCTTTGGAGAAGAAAGAGAATAACAGACAATATCATCACTTATGTCTCAAGTCTGCATTGAATCTCCAGCTCTCAAAACATAAAGGCCAAGTTCATAAATCAAGTGGGAAAGAAAACATATTAGAGTGTGGGCATGATTTTTTGACTGTGTTGAATCAGTAGCAAGATATAGTGACTCTGTCATGGGCAGTTATAAAAGTGGAAGGCTTTAAAGTAGGAACAGTTCACTGTTCAACAGACCCAGCAGCCTTCAAAGCAAATAAAACAACTAATCAATTTAGCTTAATTGTTCCCTGAAACAGACATGAAGTATATTATATATTTTCTAAAACAGAATACTAGGGAAGAAATTTAGAATCTTAAGCCTCACTTTATAAACTGGTAGATTTAAATATTTTTAAAACAAAAATGATTTTAAATGATTTTTGTAATGATTATTTTTGACTAGTTGGTTAGATTGTGACATATGTAGAAGATTAATAAAGCCCATATTTTGTTTGGAAAGATGAAAATACAAGAGAACCTGTTTTTATAAATAATCTGTTGTAGGTACTGATACTGATTAACTCAACTATAATTTAAAATTTCCATTTATGTGTTTTTTATAAAAACAGGTTCTCTTGTATTTTCATACCAAAAAGGAGAAGGAGAAGGAGAAGGAGGAGGAGGAGGAGGAGGAGGAGGAGGAGGAGGAGAAGGAGAAGGAGAAGGAGAAGGAGAAGGAGAAAAGGAGAAGGAGAAGGAGAAAAGGAGAAGAATCTGAGTGAGGAAAAAGGACTGAAGTCATGAGGGCCAGGAGTTTGGGAGGAATCTTCAGAATGTACCAGAGACCTGGAGGTAAGAGACTCTCAGGACTCAAAGGGAGGGACAATAGATGAGATGCCCTACAGTGGGGAGAGGGAATTTGTAGATTCCACCTCCAACAGAAAGACAGGGCATCAAGTGAGGGTGGGGAGGTTGCCATCCCACAGTCAAAGCTCTGACTCATAATTGTTCCTGTCTGAAAGAACTGCAGGGATGGAAATGGAGAAGAGTATGAGGAAAAGAAGATTCAGCCACAGGCCCAAAGTGGGATCCAGCTCAAGGGGAGGTCCCAAGGCCTGACACTATTACTGAGGCTATGGAGCTCTCACAATAAGGGACCTAGCATGACTGCATTTCAGAAGACAGAACAAGCAGCTGAAAGAATCAGATGCAGATATTTGCACCCAACCAATGGACAGGAGCTGCTGACCCCTGTGGTTGAATTAGGGGAAAGCTGGAAGAAGCTGAGGAGGAGGGCAACCCTGTAGGAGGCCCAGCAGTCTCAATTAACCTCGACCTCCCCACACCCCTGAGATCTCTCAGACATTTAATCACCAACCAGGCAGCATACACCAGCTCATATGAGGCCCCCAACACATATACAGCAGAGGACTGCTAGGTCTGGGTTCAGTCAGAGAAGATGCACCTAACCCTCAAAAGACTAGAGGCTCTCAAGAGACAAGAGACTAGAGGGAGTTCAGAGGTCTGGTGGAGTTGCAGGAGGTCGGGGGGCGGGGGGGAGGTATGGTCTGTGGAACAGTCGGAGGGTGGACCAGAAGGGGAATAAAAGGAATAAAATCTGGAGTTTGAAATAATAAATAAATAAATAAAAGAATCCATAAAACTCTAATTTTCAAACTAGAAAAATGAAACAGGGACAGATGACAAGTCTCTAATCAAGTCATGATTGTCACAAGTGTAGCAAAATGTATAATAAACTGAAAGCCTGAGTAGGGAAATCCTCCTTTCTGGGAGCTCTTAAGTCACCTGCTAGCCCTTGAACTCAATTCGAAGTTTAATGGACTTCCACATAGTTGAATAAACAATAAATGATGTTGGGATGAAGAGAATTAAGGGAGAAGCTGGATTTTGCATAATCTATCTTGATAATGGAGGAGGAGGAAGAGGGAGTTAAGAATGAAGGTGAAGGGATTAATATTCAGTGTTATTTTTATTGCAAACATGGGCAGGAAGATAATGAATTCTGGGCCTGACTCCTGAGATGCAGGTTACCTCCATCCAGGCAAAGGAGACATGAATAATTAATAATCCACTTCAAAGTTCACAACCCCCATCTCCTCCCTAAGGTAGTCATCAAGAGAAGCAACAGTCAGCTAATGGGAGGATTGCTTAGTACATCGCATGCAAATTGAAACTCCTCTGCCTTAAGGTTTTCTCTCCTTTGGCAGCTCTGGAAGCAGCTGGCTCCCTGAACTCCAGGAGAGAACATTTAGCCCCTTTCAACCACAAATCAGCCACCAGTCTTCACTTCTTTAAAGGTTCAAAACACTACAGGGGTCTAGCCATCAATCAGCAACTATACTTTTTTTTTTCACTCAGCTCCTGTACTTGGAAGGTTATTTTTATTGGAAAACGAAGTCTACCACCAAAAGTACAGAGCTCAATACACACACACACACACACACACACACACACACACACACACACCCCTGCCCCCACACAAATATCTATATCATCTATATTTCTATATTTTTCTGCTGTAAGAAGATATATAAATATTTATTATAGGAATTTATATGTATGTTCTTACAGCAAACATTATCACATTGCAAAGTTCACTGCATGTATAAGTTGTTTTAGGAAATCTATTTAGTACAGAGGCTTGACCATCATACCAAGAATTTTTTATTAAGACAGTCTTATTTGAAGCTGAGGAATATTTTATTACTACCAATAAAAATAAGGCAACTATAATTAAAACATCTTGAGTTAGAATTTGAGAAATATCTAGTTGATAGTGATCCCATGGACTAAACATTCTCAGCTTGGCTGTTTTTAAAATCATATCACAAATGTGAACTTCTATATCATGTAGTTTAAACAACCATGTGAAACTCATGAACATTATAAATTTCCTGTGCAAGCAAGCCACACTTCACACATTCTATATCTCAAGGTGAGCTTGTGTGATTCAGGTTTTTAGCAAATATTCTCACGAAGTGGGAGATAAAGAAAAGAGAAAGTGATTTGGGAAAATAAAGGTACAGACTAAGGGGAGGAGACAATGTAGAAGAGAGAGAAGTAGGGAGTGAGAAAGACAGAAGGAAAGGAGGAAGGAATGAAGGAATGAAGAAATAAAGGAGGGAAAGAAGGAAGAAAGGAAGGAAGGCAGGCTGCCAAGGACTGCTGCTGCAGATACATAAAACCAATCACATGAGCTCCTGAGAAAGCCTCTCTATGCTTCCGAGTAAGTTCAAAGCTAGCTTAAACAAATAGATATTGTCACAAAACAAAATGTAAAAAGAAAGATGGTGCTGTAACTAAACAGCAGAGTGCT
The DNA here is from genome assembly GCF_900095145.1 of Mus pahari. NCBI lineage: Eukaryota > Metazoa > Chordata > Mammalia > Rodentia > Muridae > Mus > Mus pahari. The sequence goes on along the minus strand of NC_034596.1, from coordinate 87,366,427 downwards.
TGTCTAGTATTTTCCAGTCCCTAGATTCAATATGCAGTACTATAGGGTGGAAAGAAACTTCTGAAGTTGAAGGAGAGGAGGAGGTGGAGGAGGAGAAGGAGGAGGAGGAGGA
>NC_034596.1:87345921-87365525 GCF_900095145.1 Mus pahari | reverse complement strand
CTCCCTCCCTCCCTCCCTCCCTCTGTCTTTGTGAGTGTACATGTATATGTGTGTATGCTTGTGTGTGTGTTTTTTCTTCAACTTCACATTACTATTTCATCTGTCTTTGCTTAAGCATCAATCATTCCAGTCGTGAGCCTTGAACCCAGGAAGGGATGACTGCAGCAATGGGGAGTGATTGGGTTAGTTATCTCAAGAACTGGTTGCTATTAAGTTTCCTGTGCTTGGCCCAGTCTCAGACAATTGGTTTTGCTTCTGCTCTTTCATCTATGGAGAAAAAAAAAACTAGCTGGCTTTACTCTGTGTGAATAGATGGGAACGTCAAGTCAAATATTGTACTCGGGCTTTATTTAAGTAAATGTTAATTTCCTGCTGAGTTTTATATATTTACTGGTTACTGAGGGCCTGCTACTCCTTCCTTCCTGCTTATGTTTCTCTTTTGGAGAAGAAATACCTGACCTATGCCTTCCATCATAACTTGGAAGTAAATAACTTGTTCTGATTTCACAAATTCATGTTTGCTATGATTTCACCTGAGGAAGAAAGTTAGGCAAGACTCACACTGGACTTTGGATTTCTGGGTTGTCTCTAGAATAGGTTGAATTTGGTGATAAACATAGGGTAAATATAAAGTATATGGAAGAATATGAGGTAGGAGATGGAGGATGGAGTATATACAATACTATACATTGAATATTTGTCCTGTAAAGCCCATATTGATATTTAATTGCCCCATAGTAGTATTACAAGGTGTGACTTGGAAGCATTGATATGTCCACGTGGATTCTGCATTCACAAGTGAATGAAAGCTGTTTCTGTGTGGGAAAAGTCATAAAACCAGAGGGTTAGCTCCCTCCTACTCTCTAAACCTTGTTTGTCAATCCTTTCTAGTATCATGAGGTAAAAATGGCTTCTGAATCTTGGATTTCCTGGCCACCAGAACAGCCACATCCAGCATAGCTATTGGCAACATGTCTAGTGCCAGAGAGGGAAAGAAGCAAAAACAGATACAATGACACAGGTACAGAAAACCTGGGAATCAGCTTTTCCATGTGAACTCTGATTTAACCATACCAACTATGCAACAAGTTGAAACCTTGATGCTTGTATTGGGGTTGTGAATAATTAGTCTTTGTGGGAGACTTGTGTAGGTAAGTAGTGTCAGACTGTAAACATCTGAAAGGAAGAAGCTTCAGTTGTTACCTTCGTAGACACCCACCAATCACACACAAACATTGGTACTTGAACTACAGGTAGGCTTTAACATTCTGCATGTGATCCAAGGCAAGTTTTGTTACTTTCCCATGGATCTGTGGAATTGTCTCTTGACCTTCCCATGCCAATGTCAACAATACACATTCACTAAGAACTTCATCTATTCTTTGTACATTCAACCAAAGCTCTCTCAGCTCCCTCCAAATAGAAGGTAATGAAATAAATTTCTTTTCTTTATAAATTATGTATCTATGCTATTCTATTATAGAAAGACAAAATAGACCAAAGCAAAGAGTTGTCATAAAAATCAAGTAACATCCAAGAACTTCTTAGGGTATTAAATACATATTATTTGCTTTTGACTACTTTTCTTACTACTCTTCCATGTTGAATATTATGCCTATTCTTGTATCTTTAATATTATCACTCCATCCCACTGAATTCTAGATATTTGTGATAGCTGCTTCCCCAACATGTTTATATGCCGGAACTCCACTGTCATTTTCAAACAAAAGCCACCCAAAAAATGACTATAGAACAAATGCATGACTTCCAGGATCTAGAATCTCTCTACATCACATCTGCAGGTCTCTGTTCTTGTATAAACGTAACAAGGAAAGCTCTGCAACCAGAAAAAAAAAAAAAAAAAAAAATGCCTCAGGTCCAAACGCCAGGTATCAGGGACGACATCTCTTCGTATTAGAATTCTAGATAACACTGTACAGCTTTGCTTGTTTACATATGAATGAGCTCAATGAATGTTTGTATCCTAACCTTGCTGTAAAACATCTCTACAGTTGCTTTTTGCTCAGCAAGTGCCAGTTAAAAGTAACAAGCTATAGAAAGAAATTTTCTATTGATGCAAAAAAGACCTCACAGGTTTTTTTTTTTTCATTGATGTATATACATTTGCCACATTTACACTGTTAATTAATGCCAGAACATTCAAGGACAATTATTGAAATTAATACCGAACTGAGAGAAGAAAATAATTCACACTTGGAGATAAAGACTTTGACCCCAAATGACCCCTTTTATGTCTAAAGTTCAGCCCAATATTGTGCACCCCACAGCTTTTCTCTGTGTAAGATGGCAAAGAAGCAATTCTTGAAAATGGGATCAATTTTTTTCCCAATGAGAATCCATGAAGTAACCTTTAACTGTTCAAAAAAAATCCCATCACCAACCTTTTGTCTGAAACTCATACTTTTATTTTATTCCATTGACAAGTTTATCATCTTCTCATGAATCAATTATAGTTTTACATCCAAGATGAACTAGATATTTTCACTCACATTCAAACTCTGAAGAATGGGAAACAGAATATTATCTTGAAGTTTTGCACCTCTATCTTTATTCTTCTCCCCAGGAGACCCCATGGCTGTCAATTCTAGAAAGAGAACCTTTCTCCCTGTAGCTGATCACGAAAGCCCTCCCCCCAGCACTGTTCTCTGTGAGCATTTCTTCTGCACAGAGCATTTCATGTCTGCTGCAATTTCTCATGATTCGTACAGCCAAAGTAAAAGAGTCCTTTTTATTCATAGTAAAACTACCTCAGACACATTGTTTTTCAATATCAATTAATATTAGTATATGTATATACATTCTCTACTAGTTAGTCTATTTTTGACAGCATAAAAACAACTTTTACCTATTTTCTTGGACACATCTGTTGACATTTTCTTTTCTTAATCTCATGTTATATGTAAAACAATATAGTTCACATAATTAGCCCGAGAATGCCACTTATTCACCAGAATGTTATAGAGAGGAGACAGAGAATCTACGTGTTTCAGAGGACTTGCTGTCACTATGATGACAAGCCATGTTTGGAAACAGGACACCAAGAATAAGAATGAACCTATGTAGCCATCAGCGGCCATGGGTTCCTGGGTTCCTGAAAGGAAAGCTAGGGATGGATGGGAAGGACGGCGAGAGAAACAACAAGCCAAGACAAAATTCTCTGATTAAGGCTCAGTCTTTAATTGTAGGGTCTTGAATTTAAAGCGGGGAGACCTATTCCCAAGTTTGCCAGGATCTCCTTGCTTTTTCAGGATCTTGTCAGAAAAGCAAGCTCAGCTGCTCAGCAGGTAGCTTCCTGCAGGGAGCTGCAGATGTGGCACAGAGTAAATTTTACCCAGGTCAGAAAAATCCACCCTAGGTGGGCTAGCTGACTGTAGCAGAAACAGGTCTGATTCTGCTGCTCAAGGCTGGGGGGAAGGGCACAAACATATATCTACTAAAATTAATTTTACTGTTTAATATGCTATATCTTCTTTTTAGGTTAATTCTGGAAGGTGTCATCTAGAACAACATTGGTATTGGAGAGATAGCTCAGCAGTCAAGTGCACTTGCTCCCCCTGCAGAGGACCCAGGTTTATATCCCTGCACCCAGGTAATGAGTAACACTACACATAATTTAGTTCCAAAGATTCTGACACCTATCCCCTGAGAACACTGAACACACTTGGAACACACACACGGAGGTAAAAAAAAAAAAAAAAAAAAATATATATATATATATATATATATATATATATATATATAATTTTATATATATATATAAAATAAAATTTTAGAGAACAAAGAAAGATATGATCCACAGACAAAAAAAAATCTGTATTCTGACATTGTCAATTTAGATTAAAATTTCAGAAATAAGAGTTTCTTGATTTGAGAAAAAATGAATTAACACTTCTAAATTGTGGGTTTTTTTTTTTTTTAAGAAGAATCACAGTTCCAAATACTTGAGTATGAGCTATAACAGAATGATAGTTATCTGTGACAAAACCAACTTACCTCCATTTTTAACAATTAGCTTCTATCCCTTTCTGTACTAAACCTCTTATAATATGCATTATGTCTATAGCAGTACCTGCCATGAACCACATCAACTCTTCCATAGTGATGTTCTCCTAGAATTTACTCTGGAATGTTTCCTAGAATTTATGCTGAAATACATGACTAGGCTAGCTTTGTTCAAGGGCATCTGGACAAAATGGAAGCATGGCTCCATGTCCCATCAATCCAGCAGCATCTCTCCAGAAGGGAGCACCTTTTCTAGTGTTCTCTAAAATGATGGGTGCTTGAGGAGGGGTCAGGACCTTGCTCTCTTTCCAAACTTCTTACCAGGATGAAAAGTGTATACAGAGTCAAAGAGAAGTATACTTACATTCACTTTCATCTGATTCTATTCCTTAGTCTATAAAACCACTCAAGACTCCTCACTCATCTAATGGAAGAATTTAAAGGCATAACAATATTATACATTTAAATATTTTCTCTGATTTTTAAAACTTTTTATGGTTAAGTAATGTAGCTTGGTCATATCCTCCAGATCTCCTTACACTCCCACCTTTCTCCCAGATTCATGTCTTTTTTAATTACCTGCTAAATCCAATTAGTGCCACTCATATGCAAATGTGCATGGTATCATATATAGGGTATGGTGGATCTATGAATACTGCCTTTCAACACCCCAAGAAAAGCGACTCTCCTTTCCTCAGCAGTCATCAACTGCTAGTAGCTCTTTAGCTGGGTGCTACATTGGGCCCCAAGGGAGAACATATTGATGCTGTTATGCTAAATGGCCATGTTGTCAAACTGCCTTCTAAATATTTATGTTTATATACTTATATTTGTGCTGCTTTTAACTTTAATCAGAGAATATTATTTTTACTGCAGAGGATAGTAGTAAAATTGAGGCTAAAAAGCTATTCAAAATTGCTGAGAATGAATTACTGTGAGTACTGAAGCATAAATATAACATTTATATCAACACACACATACAAGGATACACGCATACACTCACAAACATACACACTCACACATGCATACACTCTCTGGCACACATGTGCTCACACTTGCATACACACACACACACACACACTCACATACATCTGCCAGTTTCAGGAAATGTCGTGGAGAAGCAGGTTGGAAGAATTTAAGATTAGGTAAACAGGGGGAAGTGCTATGAAAGGCCCATCTCTATATGACATGCCTCTTACGTATGTGAACTCCATAGTAGCTAAGGTTACTCCACAATATATGGGAATTTTGTTGTAAAGTACAGAAAACAATGAAATTCTAAAATAGCACTAAAATTATGTATAAGATTATGAAAGAGATTTACAGTTGCCTAAGAGAATATTGTTAGAACAATTGGAATAAGCCTAATCTCTGATCTCCAAGACTTTATAACTAGACCAGAGGCCTAAAAAAAATTTGGAGAAGTAAGTTACTATAAATTAAGGGAACTAGTTAGTTCTAAGAGAGTAAAATAGAAAATGGGAGAAACACTGGACTCCAGTAGTCATGAAATTTCAAAGAATAGGCAGAACTGGATGAATAAGAGAAATGCAATTAAGGCAACTGAAAGGCGATGTTTAAACTGCTTGTGCTCGGGCTCCATCTCCCGTGTCAGAGTAGCATCCTATGTTTAGTGTAGCATCCACCTGGTTCATAGTGCTAAGGGGTACACTGAAGTGCTCAGTCTGTAGACAATGAAGCTTATAAAGATGGCATCTTTGAAGTGGTTTTGTCTTGGCTTTTATTAAAAAGGGTCTGTAAAATGTCACTTTCCCCTAGGCATGTCACAGCTCAGAGATAATCTCAGTATTTAGTGCATAGTCTATAACTTATTTTCCTGTTTAGTGTTTTATTTATGGCTATCATCTCATTATACTTATGATGTCCAAATTGAATACTAATTTATTCAAATGAATAAAAATGTAATTCAGGTTTTCTAAAAGGAAGAGTTGGGTCTGAAAACAAAATAAAATGGGTTTTACATCCATGTAAGGACAGCAAATAATGAGAATTAGAAAAACACCAATTAACAGAGTTCTTATAACATTCAAATATTGTTCATATTTACTTTGTATTTCTATAGCGTGTACAACTCATGCTAAGTGTATTCTCAGACTAGTAATTACCACTTAAGGAACAGAGAAAGGATACAAGGTCATTAGTCATTTTAACCTAGACATTTTATTCTCCTTGTGAGTCTTCTGCATTTAACTATCTGATGTCTCATGAGAGTTTCTGAAAAAAAATGAATAAACAATTGGAAGTATTTACTAATTTTTAAGTGAATAAATAAGTGGGTAAAACAGAGAGGCAGATTATGGCAGCATTTAAACCTAAAAAGCCTGTGGCTAGGAAGGTAAAGCTTCATTACCATTAATAGTAGCAACATCAGGGCTATCCTTTATCGAGCGTTTTATAAGCCTATATGTTAATATAATGATATTTGGATTTTTTACACTCAGCAGTAAAGAGTAACCACTAGATCTTGAGAGATTCTCTTTGTCAGTCTCATACATGAGGGTATTATAGCTCAGTAATTTTTCAAAGCCATATAGCTTAGAGAACACCACATTAGGATTCCTAGGCAAGTATCATTCCATAAATTCCATAACCTGTACAGAATTTACACTCCTACACTAATGTGTGTAAGTATGTATGTATTCATGTATGTCCATGTATATGCGCATGTACATATACATGTATATATTCCATTCCAATATATGGGAAACTATTGAGGTTTCACAACTAGTGGAACAGAAGAAGAAAGTGTGAATTAGCTAGTTGGTTGAGTGAGATTATTAAAGATCTTCTAGTAGGGTATAATAACATAGTCCTATAATCTCAATATTCTAGAGGAAAAGGGAAGAAGATTGTAAATTTGAGGCTAGTTTGATATACAGGGCAAGACCATGTCTCAATAATAAAATATACAATGATAAACGTATCCTCCTCCCTGGCTTTACTCTGCCTGAGGAGGATTTCATTAAACTAATAAATGAAGATGAATGGAAAAAGAATCATCATATCCTGAGAAAAGTATTAGGATGAAGGAAAGCTTCCAGTAACTACCTTCTAAAAAACTCTAAGAGAAGAGGTGACAAATATTTCTATTTGTTTGTTTTTCATTACCATTGTTCCCTATTTTCTGTATCTATGTGACATCAAGTACATATTGCCTTCCTACCTAGTGAATTGATATAAACACCTGTAACAGTGCCGAGGGTTTACTACAGTGCTAAAATCCATTTATTCCTGTCTAATTTAAAAAACAAAATACAAAGAATGCTTACTGTTTCTTCATTGTATCAGTGTATGGTATAATATTTCTAGAACATCAAAATTTACTACATCACTAAAAATGTCTAGTGAAAGCAGGTTAGAGAATATGTACAGGGAAAAGACTTATTTAAGGCTGGTAAATTTTAAGTATTAAAAATGCAGGTGCCTGGTGGTGGAATAGATCAAACCATGAGATACATGGTGATCTGATACCACACATCTGAGCAAATCAAATAAGTTTATCATTGAATTTTCATCCTCTACAATGCATCAATCTGTGAGGTGGAGACATTGTTTTACAGATATGTTTGCCTGCTGAGAACTTCACCAGTCTCTGGAACAATATAATCCCACCTCTGTCTGAAAGTGTTTCCATCATTAGATCAGAGTAACATGAAAAGAAAAAAAAACCAGTATTCTTTCATGAACAATATATGTTTCATCAAAAGAAGAGAAGAATGGAGCTTTAAGTGATGGATTTTTCTGCTTCGCAGAGATGTCTGATTGTCAGAGGATGGTTCAGAATTTTAGCCTCTGACGTGCCTTTCCCACACTCCAGATACTTGGAGAAATGAGCATACAAAATTGCATCTATTGACTGCCATCTATATGGATCAAAGCTATGCCCTTTATATAAATTACATCATTGGAAGCAAGCTTTGTTTTCTCCACCACTCACATGAAAAGAAAACACAGTTACCTTTCACCTTTTTTTCCCTTTTTGAGATGAAGACATGAAATGTTGCAGAGAGTCATCTTGAATTATGAACTCTAGTGATCCTCCTGCCTCAGATACCTCAGTGCTGAGATTATATCCATGTGCCCACAACAACTCTGCTCATTTTATAATACAAATACATAATGAAATAGGAAATAAATACTTTAAGGAAACCCAATGATTCATATGCCAGCAAGATTCAATTCTAAGTAGAATAAAAGTATACATGTGTCCCCATAAAAGTTGAAGGGATGGTGAAGAGTAAGAAATTGCAATACTAGAGTTAGTAACTTGGTGGTAAGACACTATGGCTGAAGATATCACACACTGAAGTCAGAGGACATGAAGAAATAAATATGCTACGAACCTACTAGCCTCTGCCTGATGGCTAGTTTTCAAGTACCCAAAGGTGCTTCATAGGCTGCAGTGGGAGAATGCTAATTTAAAATTCTTGCCCACCTGTGAATTCTGCTGCCTCAAATAACAGCCAGGCTGGCAAGAAATGTCTCTGAGTGCAATGCTGGTGAATTTTGTGGGGATAATTTACCACTTTCCATATGGATTTAGGGTCTGCTCCACAGAAAATTCATTCCTGCTCTGTTCTCTAAGCCTGACCAACCACTATTATGTTGCTAATAATATCAAAGTATTCATTCAAGATAGGCATCTATGGACTGAGATATGCCTCCATGGCAAAGAATTCATTTGAATAGACATCTATGTAACTTTAGATCAACAGTTCTCAGTCCTCACCATAGAAAAGATGGCTGATACAGAGACTCACAATGGGTCAAAGTGCAAAAAAGAGGCATGTCAGTAAAGTGCTAAGATATAAAGGAACTATTTGTATCATTACCCCCACTATAATAGTAACGGATCATTGGAAAAGAAAAGACAAAAAAACTGTAACAGCCAGTTGAGGAGAGCTGGAGTAAATCATGATCTGGGTATGACAGGACTATTGAAATCATGAATTCACAGCAGCTGCAGTTGTTTAAGATCTGTACATGATCAAACCAGTCAATATTCCAGTATGATGACATAGGAACACGGGGGTTAAAACTGGGTCCCCATGTCTGGCGCAGGGCTTGGGCCACTGGGTGTGGCAGGACTGAGAAATCTGACTGCGCTGCAGACCGACGCTGTTGCCAGGGTTCCAGGCAGTGAGAAACCACAGGATCCCACTCCCAGGATGGCAAAAGTGCAGTCTGAGGTCCCCACAGAACTGCCTGAGTTGGCGCCTGCACAGAGGCCAGGGACTGCAGGTTTTAGATCTTGGACACTGCAGATGAACACAGTGTGAGCCCCCAGGCGGCTCTAGCTGGGAGTGGAGGGGAAAAGGGCAGGAGGGGGGTGCTCCAGCTGGGTCCCACAGGGACAAGAGTCTTGGGCAGGCTCAGGGAGCATTGGTTTGGTGGATACTGTGACTGGAGGTTAGACTGCCAGCTCCACTGCTCCAGCATGGCAGATCCTGATGAGAAGAGAGTCTATGGTTTTAAGGTATTTATTGTAGAAAGACAGAGAGAGGGAGAGAGTAGGGAAGTAGAGGCTGGCCATGGCCACATGAAGAGAGGGGGAAGGGAAAGTGGAGAGAAGGAGAGCAAAAGGGCAAGAGAGAGGCAAGAGAGTAAGAGAAGGTGGAGGGGTCAAACAGCCCCTTTTATAGTGGGCAGAGCCTACCTGGTTGTTGCCAGGTAACTGTGGGGGTGGAGTCCAAATAGCCTACATCACTGATGGCTGCAGAATTATGGATCTGGGGCATAGTGTCTTCCATCCCCTGCAGATTAATCTGCGTGGTCTCCCGGGTTTAAAACTAGAAAATAAGCTACCTTCCATTGTCCCTCAGGAACATACATGACTCCACCCCTAGCTGAGGAACTACTGACAGTTGATGGTTATTAGAGGAAGGAATGTCAATTTTCTTTAAGAGTATAGCCATGGTTTACCATGGTCAAATGGATAAACCCACACCCATATACATATTGGAAGCACTAGTGAGACTCAACAGAAAAGACAAGGAAAGGGAAGGAGGGAGGGAGGGAGCAAGGAAAGGAGGGAATCAGAAAAAATAAATAAATAAAACAAGCATGCATGGTTAGGATCATTGCAACTCAGGAGGAGTTCAAGTAGGAAATGGGTATGTAGTGAATATGATCAAATGACATTCTATACATGTATAAAATTCTAAAACTATAAATAGAAATACTTCCATTTTTTAAAAAGAATCACAGAAGTTCAATTTGCACCTATCACCCACTTTAGGTAGGGAGAGATATCATTACAAGCTAACACACAGCTACCCTAATCCCAGTAGCCAGGCCTTCTGTCCAGAGGACTGGGCAATAGAATTCTAACCAAATGAACTCAAAATGCTCCATCTCAAAGGCCTGCCTCAGGATGGCCTTCGCTGTTGGCATTCAGCAAGCAATTAATCTAACTGTCCTTGTTCAGAGTCACTGTTCCACAACCTTCAGCTTTGATTGGTCTTTTCAGATTTGTCTGCTAACAGGAAGAAAACAGACAGCTTGAGAAAATGTTAAAGATTCTCACCTATGTTAGAGAAATTAATTGTTTTCATAGTAATGAGCATGACAGTAAGCTCCTGATGATGGGTGCCTGGGTCTGTCTACCTGTAGGGAGGACGTGGATGGCTCAGTTTGGCAAATCTCCTGGTAACAGAAGAGTTACATCTCTGAGAAATTATTGAATAGAATAGTCATTGTGACTGCATCCATTCATTTCAATCTGGGTTCACATTCATGTATCCCCAGAAGGAATGCGGTAACTTAAATCTGGATTCTCAATTAATGACTGGAAAGCTAAACCATGCACCTGTAGAGTCACTGCAGGATTCCTGTGGTTGCTGTAATAACATAACATACCAGAAAACTGGTGGCTTAAAACAACACACATTCATTCTTTTATAGGCATAAAAGTTGAAAGCAGTTTTACCAAGCCAAAATCAAGGTGCTGTCATAAGGCTCCCTGGGAATATTTCTTTTCCTTGCTTTCCCAGGTTTTATCCCTGCAATACTTACAATGTCGATGTCTTTATTACTCTAATCACTGTGGCCAAATACCTAACATTATGACTTAAAGGAAGAAACATTCATTTTGGCTCAAGGGTTCGGAAGATTGTATATCACTACTGCAGGAAAATCAAGAAGTATGTAATGGTAGTGGGAGCATGCAGCAAGGAGTCAGGAAGCAGACAAGGGGCCAGCATATCACATCAAAAGCCCATTCTAGTTACTAGCCCTTAGGTGGTATTCTGAACAAACATCTATCTCTTCCAAACTCCATTGCTATGGACCAAACATTCATAATTTGATCCGATGAGGGATCATCAAAATTCAACCTACAACAATAACACAACATGCAGTCAATGTTCACAGTGCCTGCATCTATAACAATTCTTCCATTAACCTCTTCTAAGGACACTTGTGCTGGCATCTAAATCACACCAAGGTAATCCAAAGTAATCCTACAATTTCCCCACCAAGATCTTTAGCTAAATCAAATCTATCATATCTCCTTTGTCACAAATACTCATAAGTTTCAGTGTGTGAGACCTAATAACATCTTTGGGAACCATTAAATAATGTGCCATATCAGGTCTGAGGACATTCCATATAAGATTTGTTAGCATAGTAAAGGAATGAGTGCATTTGCCTCTCTATATTATTTGGAAAAACTCTTTTGTGTTTTCTTTTATGACCTATAACAAATAGATGACAGAATTATAACAGTAAATAGGATTCACCTGAGGAGGCTCAATCAAATCTGCTGATGGACAAGATTAAACCAAGGAAAGCAGATGTAAGGTATAACTCAGTGACAAGTAACAGTAAGAGTTCTACCTCACTCACAGGTAAAAAAGAATGAGAGGTTACTTGAACTTTTTGGTATGCCTGAAAGGGACCAACCTTTCTAGCATAAATGCTGACTTGTGAGATGGGAAATAAAATAGTCCACACACATATTATTCCAATAATACTTATTTGAAAACTAACTCCAAAATAACTAACTCCAATCAATAAGTACTACACAATTGATCTATAATTTAGAACTCATTCTTGTCTACATTGATAATTCTTTTTCATTTCTCTGGCAGCTTGTTGTTTAAGGGCCTCTAAGGTTTAATTGTGTGGGTAGAGGGTATATATATATATATATATATATATATATATATATATATATATATACACATACACACTCTGAACTTAAAACAAGACAGTAAAGAATCATCTCTTCTTTTTCTATGATTATTCGATGCACAAAATTATGTTACCTCTTCATTTATAATCTCAAATGGTTCGCCATCCATTTGCCACGGTTTGCTACTGTATCTTGCCCCCAGCATCATTCCCCTGGCTTGAAGAAAAACTGGCTTGAGTGTATTCAATTTTTCATCCCCATAGAAAACTCTAAATCAAGAATAATTAAGTTCTATATCTTTTACCCCTAATTCCATATGTTGGAAATAATTTAGATTTCCTCTGCAATGGGTCTGCTTCTAAGGATGTTTTTGCTTATTCCTCAATTTTTATTGGTGAAAAAAAAAACTGACTTCTATGCAGAGGCTCACATAGATTCATTATATTACTGGTTCTTGCCTGATTTCTAGATTTTACATTTCCCTGGGGGTGGGTACTTTAACCAGTAACTTCTGTGCCTTCAAGGCAGAATTAATATATTCAGCATGACCCCACTCAGAGCTCTTGCCTGCTGACTTCTTGTCTAAACCAAATCCACTTCTGATCCACTCATTGAATCACTCTCCCCACCCTTCTGCTAGGATCCCTGTCTCAGCACTTCTGATCATATATCTCCTCTCATCAGTGGTTTAAAGAGTCTACACTGAGTGGTACTGCATCTGCTGCTTAGGGAATTGAAGTCTTGCTCCAAATCCCATGCACTGTTATCACAGCACTCCTCTCCTTGCCTTTCTCCTGACATCTCCTTGCAGCGGAAACTCTCCTGGAAGGAAAGAGGACAGAAGCAATCAATAGTGTCTCTAAACAGAGAATGCCACTGGCAAGGAGGAAAAGCTCGGCCACCACTGCAGTGAACCCCAGGCCTCTGATTAAGACACTCACATGAGCTTGATTGATCTGCTTGCCTGCACTGCATGTAAACCAGCTAGCTACCTGCCCTCCCTCTCTCAGCTTCATCCCCTTCCAAGTACAGAAAGAACTCACTGAGAAAAGTGGTGCTCAGGTCAGTCTGGGAAGAGCTTAGATGGAGTTACTGACAGCTCATTGTTCTCTCTGCATTCAGATGCTGCAATCAATTAGGAAGGGATTTGTAGCAATCACACTTGGAAATGAAAAATCTACATTAGGTCACGTCAACAAAGCTCCTTGTTCCCTTCTGCATTAAAGAAAGCTGGCTCCCGGTGGCCTGTTTGATCAACTTGACCTAGGCTAGCTATGGACAATTATGTTGGTTTTCTCACACAAAGGAACTTCACAAGGATGAACACACAGCTAAACCTCAGACCATGAGGTTAGAATACAGGTCTGATAAACTGACTCAGGACTTCCCCACACAGAATGTTTCTGTGTGTAGATTAAATACACAGATGACTATAAAGTATATTAATATTTGGAATTTTTAGCAAGTTATGAAAGCTTATAATACAAGAGGCTCCATATTTTATTGTATTTACATCTTTTATTTCAACATGTACAGAATATGTGTATACTACATGTGTATAATATTATGTGCTATACATTATATTAATCTATACTATTACTGTATCATACTTACTATCCAATATGATTGATCACCCACTGTGAACAAGGAAGGTAATAACTGACATTTGGAATTTTATATAGCATTAAACCTTTCTAAAAGGTATTACTTGTCTCATTTTGTAGAGGAAATTGCAATTTAGAAAAGTCAAGTAATATCTCTCACCACACACCATTAGTGAACAGCAGAACTAATATCAGAACCATGTCATCTCTTCCCTGATAGAAAGACAAAGAAGGGTAGCTGTAGTGCCTGCCATGCAGTAATTTATAAACGTTCTCTACAAATAAGATACACACAGGTAAAGGGTTGTGTGATGAAGAAAAACCATCCAGGAAATGTTGTGGGTAACAAAAATGACTAATTCCAAAATGAAGTGTCAACAATAAATACTTGGGGTTCGTCTGACCAGTGAATTGCTTCCAGCTAGACTGGCTGAAACCTGCTTCTCTAATTTTGCCTTTTTCTAGGTGTTCGCACCCATCACACACCTCTGGGAAACTATTCTCTCCTGTCATCTTCTCATTTACTGGACTTAATTGTATACTTGGCCTCTGACAGTCCTTAAGAACTCAATGCATCTACCCTACCACACACCTCAGTTTCTTCCTTTTCTGTTGAACTCTTTCCAACAGTCCTGTATTTCTCTGGAACTAGACCGTCTCGTCAAGCAAAAGAAGCACGCATGTCCAAAGGATACCAGCTCCATGTTCGTCTTCTCTCTTCCACATATGATGGGTGGGGGATTTAATAACAAACACTTCTTTGCCAGCCAGATCTGGCTCAGAAGGTTGGAGGAGAAAGGAGTGGAATAGGAGTTGTCAAAGCTTGAGCATCATCTGTAAGAAAATTTGAAAGGCCCCCAATTACTCAAATTATATTTCTGTTAAGTATTATTGTCATTCACAACTCCTTGCAAAAGAATGTCTCACTCCAATAGAGAAAGTACCCAAGGAACTGAAGGGGGCTGCAACCCTGTAGGTGGAACAGCAATATGAACTAACCAGTACCCCCAGAGCTTGTGTCTCTAGCTGCATATGTAGCAGAAGATGGCCAAATCGGCCATCACTGGGAAGAGAGGCCCCTTGATCTTGCAAACTTTATATGACCCAGCACAGGGGAATGCCAGGGCCAAGAAGTGGGAGTGGGGAGGGAGGGTAGGGAAGCAGGGGGGGGAGGGTATAGGGGACTTTCAGGATAGCATTTGAAATGTAAATAAAGAAAATATCTAATAAAAAAAAACATATCAAACCAAACAAAAAAAAGTTTGGTTTTAGTATATTTTTACTACTGAAGACTATAGTCTGTATTTTGAAATTAGGCTATGAATTTTGCAATAGACACATCCAATAATGTATAGCTGTTCAGGTAAAATGATAGGAACCGTTTCTAATATTCTGATTAACTACCTTGACACAAAAAGCAACCAAGAGGAGAAACGGCTTCACTTAAAGTTGCAGGTTATAGTCCATCATTGAGAAGACATTATGGTAGCAGGAACTTGAAACAGCTAGTCATGTTGCAACCACAGTCAAGAACAGAGGAAGGTAGACATCTGCAGTATATTAGAGATTACAAGGTATCTGTCCAGGCCCTTCTAGATTTTTGGAGTCCCTGTTGAGAAGTCCAGTGTAATTCTGATCAATCTGAAATTGTATGTTATCTAGCTTTTTTCCCCTTGCCACTTTTAATATTCTTTCTCTGTTTTGTAGATTTTGTGTTTTGACTATTATATGTCGGGATGATTTTCTTTTCTGTTTCAGCCTAATTAGAGTTCTAGAAGCTTCTTGTATGTTTATAGGCATCTCTTTCTTTAGGTTGGAAATGTTCTCTTCCATTATTTTGTTTAAAGTGATTTCTGGACCTTGCAGCTGTGACTCCTCATCTTCTTATGTCAGCTGACCGAGGGGATACAAACTGGAGAGGAAGAAGTCAAAGTATGATTAATTGCAGATAATATGAGAGTATATAAGCAACTCCAAAATTTCTACCAGAGAATACCTACAACTGATAAACACCTTCAGCAAACTGACTGAATACAAAACTTAGATCAAAAAACCTCAGTGACCTTCCTTTATACAAATGATACATTTGAAATTAGGGAAACAACACCATTCAAAATAGCCACAAATAAAATAAAATATCTTGGTGCATCTCTAACCAAACAGGTGAAAGACCTATAGGACAATAACGTCAAATCCTGAGGAGATAAATTGAGGAAGATATCAAAAGATGGAAAGATCGCCCCTGTTCCTGAATCAGTAGGAAAAAAGTAGTAAAAATGGCCATCCTAACAAAGCAATCTACAAATCCAATGCAATTCCCTTAAAAATACAAAACAATTCTTTACACACCTTGAAAGAACAATTCTCAACTTCATATGAAAAAAAAAACAAAAACAAAAACAAAAACAAACAAAAAAACCAAGGATCTCTAAAACAATCCTGAACAATAAAAGAACTTCTGGAGGCATCACCATCTCTGACAGCAAGCTGTACTTCAGAGCAATGGTGAAAAACCTGCATGGCATCGGTATAGGAAAAGACAGGTTGATCAATGGAATAGAATCAAAGACTATTAATTAAACCTACACACCTATGCATACTTAATATTTTACAAAGAAGGCAAAATCATACAATGGCAAAAGGAAAACCTCTTCAACAAATAATGCTAGTCTAACTGAAAGTCTGCATGTAGGAGAGCACAAATAGATCCATATCCATCACTCTGCAAAAAACTCAAGCCCAAATGTATCAAAGACCTCAACACAAAACCAGATATACTAAATCTAGTAAGAGGGGAGTAGCCTTGAACTAACTGGTACAGGAGACAACTTCCTTATCAATGGCTCAGGCACTAAGATCAACGATGAATTAATGGGACCTCATGAAACTGAAAAGCTTTTGTAAAGCAAAGGACACTGTCATTAGGATAAAACAGGAGCCTACAGATCGGGAAAGGATCTTCACCAACCCTATATCTGACAGAGAGCTAATATCCAAAATTTTATAAAGAACTCAGAAAGCTATACACCAACAACCCAAATAACCCAATTAAAAATGGGGTACAGAGCTAAGCAAAGAATTCTCAGCAGAGGACTCTCAAATAGCCAAGAAGCATTTAAAGAAACAGTCAATGTCCTTAGTCATCAGGGAAACGCAAATCAAGACAATCCTGATCATTAAGATCAAAGTCTCAAGTGATAGCACAGGCTGGCAAGGATGTGGGCAAGGGGAACACTTCTCAAAACAACTTTGCAAATAAATTTGGTAGTTTCTCAGAAAACTGAGAGTAATTCTACCTTAAGACCCAGCTATACCACTGGTAGGCATAGAGCGAAAAGATCCCCCACTATACCACAGGGACACTTGCTCAAATATGTTTATAGCAGCTTTATTTGTAATAGCCAGAAACTGGGAACAGTCTAGATTTCCCTCAACTGAAACATGAATAAAGAAACTATGTTACATCTACACAGTGGAATACTATTTAGCCATTATAAACAAAGACATCATGAATTTTGCAGGCAAATGGATGGAAGGAACTTAATAGACCCAAAAGGGCATGCATGGTATGTACTCACTAATAAGTAGATATTAGCAATAAAGTACAGGATACCTGCACTACAATCTACATGCCCAAAGAAACCAAACAAGCAAGGAATGTTAAAACAATAATGATTGAATCTCACTTAGGAGAATAAAATCATTCTAGGAGACAGATGTGGGGGAGAGGGCACTGGGAAAGAAACTGAGGTGGGTTCAGGATCAGGGGTGAGGAGAGACAGAAGACAGAGCCAAAGGGCCAAGAGAATGAATGGAAATCTGAAGCTGGAGGGAGTGGGGCGGTAGGGCACATTTAGAGGACATTCCAGAGCCTTCCTTCTCTCATGTCCAATTGTTAGAGCATCTGGTAGCAAGCATGTGTTTCATGGAATAGCTGCTATATGGAGCATTGTTGTATACCAAATTCACTGGACATTCAGAGTGAAGCAGAGATTCACCTTTGTTATTGGTTTCGTTAGTCATTGGCATATATATTATTTTTGAGCCAAGACCTATTCTTTCCTGATTAACATATTATTTTAAATCTCCATAGGGAATTAAAGTATAGAAAAGACTAAAATCATCCTGATAATTCCTAGAAATACATATTTCTAATTTTGTTAAAATGAAACATTTAGCTTCATGCATATATTTTCTTCATGGAATATCATATCTGTAAAGTATAACATCGATTTACATCATTTTCAATATAAATGTATCAAATGTTTCCAATTTTTGAGCTCTTTTTTTTTCATCCTTCAATAACATTTTATTCTGTTATGTGCCTGTATCTAAAATAAATACTTCTCTAAAGTCAAGTACCTGGCTTTTCCTCCAAAATCTAGTAACTCACTTTTCTGGCATTTTAAAAGTGTCAAAAATCTCAGTTCCAATCAATAGCTTGTCATAACATTAACTAACTCGACAAGCATGCCTTTGGAGTAGGTACAGTTAAAATATTAAATAACAGCCTGTGTAATTATGCTCCTGGGAACGGTCCCACATCTCAACCACCAGGTGGCAATTTCACCACATTATATGTGCCATTAGGTAAGCAATGGGCTAAATGGTGTGAAAAGATGATTTTTTTTTTTTTTTTAACTGGCAGGTTGGTTCTTTAAAGGCATGCTGAGACTGAGAGACACCAGTAACACCACTCAGGACTATGAGTGCAAGATGAATGGAAGTTCCATATGCTATGAAAGACTAAAAAGTTACTGTTTTCTTTCTGTCTGAACTTATAATGTGAGTACTACAGGTGAGTCCTAAACTCCATGTACCAAAGAGAACAAATTAGCAACAGCTGAACTCACACAAATAAGAAGAAAAGATTTAGATATTCTCTGCTACTCTAGTGTTAAAAATCATATCACACACACACACACACACACACACACACACCTCAATGTCTTCATTGTTTTTCAACTCAGTGATCCTCAAATTTTACTAAGTCAGACTTATTGAAAGAGTAGCGTCCTACGTGCAGAGTCTGATTCAGTGTTTCCAATAGAGTTTCACAATTCATGTTCCTAAAGGGGCACCCCCCAACTCCAGTGATGTTAATGTTAATCGTTAATGAATACACTTTGAGAAATCTTTTTTCTACAGGCGAAGCTTCAGATAATCTCCTGGGATACTGCAACGAGGCAGATATGCATTGCCTAACACAAGTACTTGCTAACTGTACAGCATTTGGCAAGATGAACTTTTGAGCTTCATTTTTTTGCCTATAAATGAAGATGATATACTTTAATCTCATAGGATACTTTAAGTGTCTCTAAATTAAAATACATTCACAAGGATACCGTACAGTAACTCAAAAATTTTAAAGCATTCCAGAGAGGAGACAGGTTAAGCATGAAATGTCAATATGATGTAATGAGACCAAAAGTCTTCTCCAAAATCAATGAAGGAATCAGAAATCAGAGAGTCCTTTCCCAGTAGCCTCTCCTCCATGTCCTATGAAGGTCTGACGGCAGAAGGAATTACAATCTACATTCATAGTTTTATAATTCAGTATTCTTTTAAGCATTCGTAACAGAAAACTACATTAAAGAAGTCTTGGAAAACTGCATTCACACACATACACACAAACACACACACATCAATACACATAATACACATGTATTCATACATATTGTATCTGTCTCATGGAATTAAGAAAATAATAGGCAATATTGCCTTAGAGTTCAACGGGATTCAAGGTCCTGGTTATTGCTTTTGTGTTCTCTCTCTCTCTCTCTCTCTCTCTCTCTCTCTCTCTCTCTCTCTCTCTCTCTCTC
>NC_034596.1:87331800-87345802 GCF_900095145.1 Mus pahari | reverse complement strand
CCCCCTTTCCCCTCTCCCTTCTCCCCTCTCCTCTCTCTCCCCTCTCCTCCCTTCTCTCCTCTCTCTTCCCTCTGTCCCTCTCCCTCCCTCTCTCTCTGCCTAGCTCTCTCTTCTTTTCTTTCTTTCTCTGTTGACTAATTATTTAGCTTGACTTATCTGCCTGCTGTCTTCATTCATGAATGCTTTCTATGACACATTCCTGACACAGACTGAGCTATAACTCAGTGGCAGAGAATTTTCTTAGTATGTCCAAGGCCCTGAATAGTATCTCCAGTATAGCCAAAAGAAGTGTCCTGCTGGATGTACAGGACTCTAAATACAGCACTTGGAAGAAAGAAGCAGGAAGACTGCAAATTTCAATACATCCAGTGCTAAATAACAAGTTTCTGTCTCAACATTAGCTCCTTTGTTCCTAGTATAAATTTATTATTTATTTATTACAGAATTATTTTGTTCCTAGTATAAGTTCATTATTGATTTATTACAGAATTATTTTGCTTTCTCAGACACCTCAATCCTAAATGACTGCAAAACAGGCTTCCCAAATAAGACGTGGAAACAAAGATGTCTTTGATATATATGTTACAGTAATGTTTTAGGTTGTATTAGATATATCTTTTGCATGCTATGGCAAAGATAATGGGCAAAGCGCCAAGATTTCACAGTTGATTCTAAATTTAAAAACACAAGCTGATTTTCTCTCTACATTTCTAGAATAGTTATAGATATTATATTATATTACAGTATAGTATATTATAGGATTTTTTCAACATTAGCTTCTTTTAAGAAAGACTTGATTCACGGCCATGGATGGGACTTGTTTGGCTCAAGTGAATAATTTGAATTGATGTTCTCTAAAAAGAAGTGCATGCTCAGAATCCATGTGTCTGACCTTTCATTGAACAGACTTCACAGAAGTAATTAACAGGTTTCTAGATAATATAATTTGTATCGACCAGCTATATCTTTACACCAACCACATATGTCCTTATGAGATGCATAAGTTAAGAAAAAAAAAAACAGAAGAGAAAATGTTATTTTAAAAAATGGAGTGCATATACCCTACAACCAAGAACAGCCAGAGATTTCTAGAAACTACCAAAAGGAGGTAGAGAGGCATAGATTCTTCTTCAGAGGAAAGAACTAGCCCTACCTCCTCCCTGATTTTTGTACCTTGGTTTCCAAAATAATGAGAAAATTAATTCCTATGACTTTAATCCCACTTGGTTTGTAGTTATGTTTATGGCTGCTGGTGGAAAAAATAACAACCTTTTTTATACAATTAATGAGGAATTTTGTTTCTCCAGACTTTTGTTGATAACCCAGCCTTCAAATAAGAATATTAAAAATATTGACATTATCATTAAAATAAGGCCAAATGGAAAAAAACACGATAATTCTGACAGTGGTGGCAAGCACTTACTAAGTGCTTGATATTTTACAGGCAGTTATAAAGTTTGTGGTGTTCCTCACTCCCATTAAATCTCACAGTGATCACTGGAGGTACCCAGGACTCTTATATCTGTTATTTATGCAGACAGAGACTCAGTGAAATTAATTAATTTCTTTAATTAACTCTTAGAAAGAAGTATTCCATTTGTTCTATATCAACTACATTTCATAAAGAAAAAAAATATGTCTAATGCTTCCTAAGCAATTGGATAGTGTTGGCAGTTCTAAAGGACAACCTAAAAGACCTGCTGGGCTAGAAATAATTGAAGTTAGACACTGCACCATAGTCCTTTCCTTGGCTGTTTTACATTTAACTAGCTAGAGAACAATTATCTTAGTGCTTGTCTTTTCTATCCTCTAAAATGTCACATTAAAGTGTAACCCTCCATCAGTGAAGCCTTATGGTATTTAATTAGTAACTCTGCTGCATTCATATGAAAATCCTAAGAGTTCACTAACCTGGGGACAATTATGTGCTGATGTGAAAGATGGTTGCAGGGGTCTGAGCTAATGATCCAAGAACTAAACTAAGTGGTGGTGTTTCCTTCACATCTTCTCCTCTCCTCATCTTAGCTCAGAAGCAACATGATAACCTCCAACCACTAAAGAGGACCTGAAAGTGTTTATTTCTCTGAGTAGAAAACCATAATGGATTTTGTGGTTGCTATTAACATGCCTGTGTCTTAAAGCAGAGCCAATGTGATCTTTGAAAAAGGAACATGACCCTACAGGTCACCAGAACATGGAGTAGTCATCAATATTTGTTTAATTTCTAGTTTCTTTCTACCCAAATGCCATTCTACTTCCATGCTTCTCTGACTTACTCTACATTCTGTAAGACCAGCCTAATAACTTCCTTCCAGCTGAGTACTGGCACCCAGTGATTCTGTTGCCTGCAATACAGTGCTTGCTAGCCCCTACTCTAGAAGCCTTACTAATTTACCCATCTTCTAGGGTTCCAGATCTCATCTGGAACTAATTACATTATTTTCTTCCTTTGTTTCTCCAGAGCCGAGAGGTTTTAATGTTCTCTGAAGTTACTAAATATTATTTCATCTTTATGTATAGGTATTACATGTGTTTGAAGAATTGTTTCATGATGATAACCTGCCTGGCTGTATAATCTTATTGTTTGCATTGTTCAGTTTCTGTTTAAAAGTGAAAGGGGTTGTACCAGTTTGCAATCCCACCAGCAATGGAGGAATGTTCCTCTCCCTCCATATTTTTGCCAGTATCTTGTCACCTGAGTTTTTGATCTCAGCCATTCTGACTGGTGTAAGGTGGAATCTCACAGTTGTTTTGATTTGCATTTCCCTAATAACCAAGGATATTGAACATTTCTTTAGGTGCTTCTCAGCTATTCAGTATCCCTCGGTTAAGAATTCTTTTTTTAGCTCTGTACCCCATTTTTAATAGGGTTATTTGGTTCTCTGCAGTCTAACTTCTTGAGTTCTTTGTATATATTGGATATTATCCTTCTATAGGATGTAGGATTGGTAAAGATCTTTTCCCAATCTGTTGGTTGCTGTTTTGTCCTACTTACACTGTCCTTTGCCATACAGAAGCTTTGTAATTTTACGAGGTCCCACTTGTCAATTATTTATCTTAGAGCATAGGCTATTGGTGTTCTGTTCAGGAAATTTTTCCCCGTGCCCATGTACATTCCTCCATTGCTGGTGAGATTGCAAGCTAGTACAACCACTCTGGAAACCAGTTTAGTGGATCCTCAGAAAGCTTGACATAGTACAACCTGAGGACCTACTATACCACTCCTGGGCATATACCCAGAAGATGCTCCAATATGTAATAAGGACACACGCTCCACTATGTTCACAGAAGCCTTACTTATAATATCCAGGAACTGGAAAAACTCAGATGTACTTCCACAAAGTAATGGATACAGAAAACATGGTACATTTACACATGGAGTACTACGCAGCTATTAAAAACAATGAAATTCTTAGGCAAATTGATGGAACTAGAAAATATCATCCTGAGTGAGGTAACCCAATCACAAAAAAACACAAATGGTACTCACTGAGAAGTGGATATTAGCCCAGAAGCTTGGAATACCCAAGATACAATTCACAGACCACATGAGGCTCAAGAAGTATGGATACTTTGTTCCTCCTTAGAAGGGGGAACAAAATACTCATGGAAGGAATTACAGAGACAAAGTTTGGAGCAGGGACTGAAGGAATGACCATCCAGGGACTGCCCTACCTGGAGATCCATCCCATATACAGTCACCAAACCCAGACACTTTTGTGGATGCCAATGAGTGCTTGCTGACAAAGCAAGCTGACCTGTTAAAGCTGTCTCCAGAGAGGCTCCACCAGTGCCTGACAAAAACACAGGCATCCATTGGACTGAGCACAGGGTCCCCAATAAAGGAGCTAGAGAAAGGATCCAAGGAGCTGAAGGGGTTTGCAGCCCCATAGAAGGAACAACAATATGAACTAACCAGTACCCCAAGAGCTCCCTGGGACCAAAGAAAACACATGGTGGGACTCATGGCTCCAGCTGCCTATGTAGCAGAGGATGGCCTAGTTGGTCATCAATGGGAGGAGAGGCCCTTGGTCCTGTGAAGGTTCTATGCCCCAGTGTAGGGGAACACCAGGGCCAGGAAAGGGTGTGGGTGGGTTGGTGAGCAGGGGAAGCAGGAAAGGGATAGA
Source organism: Mus pahari (assembly GCF_900095145.1). Taxonomy (NCBI): domain Eukaryota; kingdom Metazoa; phylum Chordata; class Mammalia; order Rodentia; family Muridae; genus Mus; species Mus pahari. The sequence continues at coordinate 87,341,675 of NC_034596.1, read as the reverse complement.
TGGTTTTTGGAGGGAAAACCAGGAAAGGGGATAACATTTGAAATGCAAATAAAGTAAATATCTAATTTTTTTAAAAAAGTTTAAAAAAATGGAAGGGGAGAACTATATTTACTTTATAATATTCTTATAGTTAATGACTCCTATATATCCTTTAAAACCATGTATTTTAAGTTCTTGATTTATAATAAATACCTGATAAAAAGCAACCTAAGTTCCAAAATGCAAAGTCTGTCAATTTCTTGTGTAATTTAAAGTATACATAATGTTTAAATTTCATTAGTTTGTGACACTGAAGGCATTCATCATTTCATCTTTCTGTGTATTTTTAAGCCATTTGGTCATTGTTTATTCATTTGCACTAAGTCAATAGAGCTGAAAATATACAGAATATAACTCAAGAATTCATTGAGCACCTGTCTTCTTAAAATCATACTCTGTGGTCAGAAGGAAGCTGACAGTAGGAAAGGAACTTAGGATTTGTGTTCTTTTCATATAAAATTCAAATTTAAAAATAATGAAGTATTTTTAACTGTAAATCTACTGCCTTACCAAATACCTACTTAGTACTTAGCTCAAACTTGTATCATGACTGTAAGCTTTCCATTCCCATTTCCTGACCACGTTAATCTTCTCTCTTGCATTACAAATAAAACTTTGCTGTTCTTATTCTTTTTTTTTTCATAGATTCACTTTGATGTGTTGTATATGAAAGGTAATTATTCTCTGGTGTCTGGTGTCCTCAAGCTTTCTTCTTTGCCCTAGACACACAGTATGTTGGGTTTTGTTGGGGTTTCCCAGGCAATAACTCCTTACAGCTTTCTCCTTTTATAATACATTAATATTCTGTTACTCATCTAACAGGAAATTGATGAATTATTGACTCCATCCTGTTGTAAATCCTAGTCAAGAAATTCTATGGTTGTTTACTCTGTTTCAGTTATACAGTTGCCATTTATTTTCATATAGTTTCCCAGATGTGTTACTCTTTTATGGTCCTTGGATTTGTGAGTATAATCCTAGCAGATGTTTTAAAGGCTGTATTGTCCTATCACAGATCTAACTCAATGGAATGTTTTTTCTTTTCTTTTCTTTTCTTTTTTATTTTCCAAAGAATCAATAATGTTGTATTAGATTCCAAACATTGCAAAAATTATCTTGCATAATTGCTTGATGTTGCCATGTTCCTCCAAATAGTATATTTTTAAAACAACAAAAATTGAACTGTTTGCATTCAATATGTAAATTTGCTTCTTGAATAGCAGTTCATTTCTTTTGAAGGGGAAATTTGGATCTTCCCTGCACTTGGTGGACCAGGGACCAGTCTCATACTGAATCAGTGCTTTTACATATGATTTCTCCTTCCCACTCTGCTTCTCTCCATCCCTGGAGTGCCCATGTTTTTTCATGGTTGGTTTCCTCCAAGTGTATTCTCCGTTCACCAGACTAGAAAGATGACAGACATTCTGTTGTTTTGACCACGATGTACATTGCTGACTTTAGCCTACCTCGGGATTAAAAATCCATGAAGATAAAAGAAATATCTTGTTCTGATCCCTTCTTACAAATGATGATGTTTCCTCTGAGATTCACTTGTCTTTTTCTTGTTCTCCAATATCTTCACCTCATCATTTTCTTGTATCTTGTCTGGAGTTTTCCTGCAGAAAGCATTAGGTAAACTGTAACTAGAAATCTGTATAGAAGGTGACTAAGTCAAAAGCTGAATATGAAAGGACTATTTCCTATCATAAAAATAATAAGAAATTGCCTCTCTTGTTGTGGGAGGTAACACTAAATCTTGGTATTAGAAGATTCACTGCTGACTGGAATAAAAAGGTTTAGTTTTTAAGTATAAATTCAAATATCTTGGGGTTAAGAGACTTAAACCTGTACACTGTAAACCACCTCTTATAGACATAATGCAATAATAATATAATTTCATACAGATCATTTACTCTGAGGTAAATTCTTATGTAAATACATGGCATATAAGCTAATTCAGATGACTTTTTATATCATTTGCTGCATAAATACATTCTAAAAATGGTCATTAAGGAAGATTACTATACATACGGAACATGTCAGGAGAGGGGTGAAATATGTTTGGGGGAAGGAAAAGATGGAAAGGAAAAAAAGGACCAAGAACAAGAAAAGGTGATGGGAGGAAATGCAATATCATCCTGTATTCTCTTGTATAGGAATCCATATTTAGCTAAGCTGGAGTAAAGCAGAAAAGGGACTATCGGAAGGAAGGAAGGAAGGAAGGAAGGAAGGAAGGAAGGAAGGAAGGAAGGAAGGAAGGAAGGAANAAGGAAGGAAGGAAGGAAGGAAGGAAGGAAGGAAGGAAGGAAGGAAGGAAGGAAGGAAGAAGGAAGAGGTAAAACATATTGGAGAATGGTAAGAGAAGTGCATGTATGAAATATGATGTTCAAAATCATTATTTTGTATATTGCCTAATATAAAGATGGTATAATAGGACTTGGGACATAGTTCAGGGACATAAATCTTGCTTAGCATTTCTGAGCCCCTGGGTTCTATTGCCAGTGTCACCAAATTAATATTTATTAATACTTCTACAAGAAAAAGCTAATGAAAGAAAAAAAGAGAACAACATTTTGGCACAGCTTCCCCAAATTAACATGTTCCAGTTAGCTCATATTGACAAGACTACAAAGTCAGTAGCAAATATTTGTCTGTTAAGTCACTTGTAGCATGGTGTCTTCTCTTTACTAGTCTCTATATAACTTAATACAATGCATACTTTATAGATTGAAATTGATACCAATTTAATAAACTGTGCAATATAGTTATATCAATTGTTGCTATTTTTCAACAAATGTCAAAGAAGTCACTAATATTTTTCTACACAGATCACCAATAATCATCAGTTATTTGATCACATGCAAAAGGACAAGAAGCAAAGCTATGACTTGAAGGAGACTGAGCATGGTGATTTACCTGTTTTGTATACAGGGGGGGGGGAAGACCAACAAAACAACTTTATATTGCACAAAAAATATAACAATTAATATCAGTCCAAGTTATTAAAAAGTTGACCCTAAAAAAAAAACTTCAGGGATAAAATATTTAAATACTCAAACGGACAGAAATACCAAGTCTTTTCATTTGATATTTACTTCAGTTGCTAATGAAATTGTATATGTATGTTTGAATATTCCCCTTCCATTTCATACTGAGCTCTGCTGGAGAATGATACTGAGCAGCAGTTGGAAATAGAAAGTAAGAGGCACATTAAAGGTCTGAATTTCATAAGAAACATAGGCAGGTATTGTAGGAAACATGTTAAGAAAAGATAAAGTCAAGATATTAATGATAGAGAAAGCCACCCTTAACTCAATATTTTTCTTACCAGAAAGCTGCCCATAGACCAATCCTAGTAACCCAAATGAGAAAAGGTGGTGAGATATAGAATCTGAAATATCTAGGATTACTTTTTCAATGGTGATAATAATTAAGGCTCTAGCTTGCAATGAGAGTCAACCACGGTCCTAAAGGAGGAAGGAGATACCTCATCAATACTGAAGATGCTACCAGAACTCTCACAGAATCATGGGATTGAGGTGTACTTCAGAACCACAGCTGAAAAGGCAGCAGTGAAGAGGATAGTGCTAAAGTCAATTAGGCTCGGAAGGTTCTACAATCAGGTTTCACATCAGAAAAGGAGTAGATGGGAGGTCATGATATCACATTGAGAAGATGTCATCTGAGCATAAGGTATTTCCTTGTGACTTCCAGAAAAGGTGGGCCATTATCTCAGCACAAGGAAAAGTTGCTGAAGTAATATCAGTCATTTTTGTTATTCATTAAGTATACCCTCTAGACACTGTGTCAATTGATTTCCCTGTATTTGTTGACTATGCAGCAAGTATATAAAATAGGTTACACAAGGACTGCCTCCACACATGTGACTGTGCTCAGACTCAGGAACCTTTGTTTAATTTTCATGTGTGTAGCTGGAGGTAAAATTTTCACAAGCGGACATTCAGAATCCTATGCCTTCAATACACAGGAATATTTTATAAGTCTTTAAGCATCTTCATAGTATCAACCTATGCACAAAACAGGTAGACAAACACAGTTTTCCAGCACTGGATCCTTCTTATTTCTGTGCCCTTCACATCTACTTCATCAGGAAAGAGTCCTGCAACATTCACAGACTTCCTGTACGTCTTCCTATTACCCTTGTCTATAGCACTGAATGCCCTCAGTTTCCCTTCTGATCTCTGCATTCCTACTGATTGAAGATCTTATTCAGTATGCCAATCCATTTGGCAGGGACCTGTGCACCCTCCTAAAACTACAAAATCCCCCAAATCATGCGAAGAATAAAATTAAGGAAATCTTTCAAGTAAGTAAAAAGCCAAGTTTCAAATAGTGTGATGTCACCTTCCCGAAGCTTGGCTTATCACTGATAGTGCTTGCAGGGGAACTTGGGAATTTGAAGTATAAAATACCCACACTATTCCCTCTTCCGTGCATGACATTTAGTATATAATATTTGTATAGCAGTTTATAATACATCGAACACTATTGTGCTAATTAGCATGTGAGATTCTTGAATGTTTGTAGACTGTTCAGCAGGTGTTCTTAGGGAAAATGATGTAATGGAGTCATGCCAGAATGTCTGATCCAAAAACCTGATTTTTACCACTTACTGTCACTTTAAGCAAATGACTTAATCTCCTTAGGACTCAAAGATGCCAAGTGAATAGCAATAATAGTGCGTAGAATTTGATGAAAAGTAGATGAAATAATACATAGACGAAGTAGCTGGCACAGTGCTCGGTGCATAGGACAATGTGCCCATTAGCAGAGAGAGCCCTGAGGGCTTTGCCTATTTTTTTCTTTAATTAATTTAGTCTTATAACTCCACAAAAGGGATACTGTTATCCATGTTTCACAAACCAGGAAAGCAAAACAAAAAGCCACAGTTTCTTTTACAGTGTTAGAGTCTTGTTCTTCTTATCATAGTTATTCCCCCTTTAAGGACTTAAAAAACAAAACTCATAATAAAAATAACCTGCTTTCAGAAAACAGGGGAACTTAAATTTCTGTCCATCTTCTTTACCTGCTCGTGATGAATAATAAATCATACCCAAACCATTTTACATGAACACCCTGCATTTCCCCTTATAACATATTGAAATTTTATACAAACAGTAGATGAAGTAATATGTACAATTGCACAAAATTTAATTTTTAAATAAATTAAAGATATTTTGCATGTAAATAGGCTGCTCAATTAATAGAATTATTCAACACAACAAAGTCATCATTTAAATCAAGAGTTTGTGGAACAACAAAGTAAGCTAGTTTTGGGTGATTTTATGTTTCTTAACATGAAGTTAAACTATAAGCAATTGCCCAACTTTTATTTTCATCTTTACTTTTACCTCACTTTGTGTGAGTGTAAATTAACCAGTCAATGAATGGACAATCAGATACTAAGGAAAACTTGTTCAGAGCCCACACCAAAACAAATCACTTCAGAAAAGAGCAAAAGTATTGATCTACAAACTCTCCTAACAGGAAATCTCCATTCATTCTGCAAATATGTTAAAAACATGCAGTGCCTAAGTGGTGTGCCAGTGAACTTAGAATCAGAATCAAGAGGCATTGGGCCTCGGTGTCCTGATTTATTTTATTTGTCTTTGCCTTTCCTCAATTCCAACTTTTATTTTAAAATTGAACATACTTGTGTTTTTGAACACAAGCTTGTATGGAGAGCTAAGTCTTCAGTTGTGTTTGTCAGACATGGTTATTGCCTATTTGTCAACACCACTGGCCATGAAAGAATGAACGTGAAGCCAAGTCCATTCCCATTAGGACACATATATCTCCCTCCTCATCTACATGTTACAGGAGCGGTCCAAGTGGTCCATGGCAGGAAAGGATCCATGTCTCAGCAGTATCTCAGCAGGTAATTCCCGGCTCTTCTACCTCCATGTCAAATCTCAAGAAACCAAGTGTTAATCTCCAGCCTAGAATTTATTAAACAATCTACCACTTTTCTGTCTCCTAATGGAAAGGCTTCATTTTAGGACTAGGGAACTCTTTTAGAGAAGAGACTTTAGTTGTAGGGCAGGATCGAAACTGAAATGATCCCTTGGAACAGACCAGTTTTATTTCTGTCCTTTGGTTTTCACATCCCTAGATTCTAGCTATTGAGGGCAGAGAACTTACTACTGGAAATTGTCTCAATGATATACTACATTTTGGAGACCAGCAGCAATCTGCTGTTACTATTGTTACTGTTGACATTACAAAACAGTCAAGTATAAATAAGCCATGTCTACAATCACTGTCAGGAAACTCTAGTGATGGAGTAAACAATGATGTATTTTTTTTTCTTCCAAGAAATGTGGGCTTCTCAAAGAATGCTTTCTGAAGAAAAGGCTAGCAAAGACACTGAGGGGTTGGTGAAAGCAAATTCAAATCTAGAAACAGAAAGCTTGAAATAAATATCTATCATTCCTAACAAATATGAAAAAGATATAAATCAAGTCCCTTAGTCTCTTTTCTTTGGAAAAGTAACTATTCCGTGCTTCAGGACTGGGCTTATAACTCTAAAGTTGAAAATATAGGATTTCCAAACCACTGCACCAATAGGCAAGGCCAAATAAAAGATACAGGAGGTTTAAATCACTGACCAAGTATTGTCTGCTTGGTCTGCATGTATCAGTGAGATGCCCAAAATTGCTTGGTTGCCTTAGTAGCCACTAGAAGACAAAGTAGAGTAAAAGTGGTTGTGGAGAACATATTGCACCAACCTTCTTTTCTAAAAGACTTGTCTTTTAAAATTGTAGTTTTCTGTTTCACCATTATAAAACACATAGACAGAGTTATCTGGAAGCAAATCTTTATTTATATATTGTGTTTTCTTTAATGACACTCACCTAAGGGTTTCACAGCCCTTAGTCATTTAATCTTTACCATCAAATGAAAGAAGACAATCGTACCTATGAGACAACTAAGGCACAAATTACAAAATGGCTTACTACCAAAGTAATAGTAAGCTTAAAAGCCAGGGCTTCATGCTACCTACAGAAAAATAATAATAATAAGAAGAAGAAGAAGAAGAAGAAGCACTCATGTAATAAATTAGCATAAGAAAAGATGGGTAGGAATGGGGCAACTAGAGCCAAGATGATTTTGGAAGTGGTAGTGATACAGCATAGGAGAGGTTGGATGCTAGGTCTTACAGACATAAATAGACACATGGCTCAGGTTACCAAAGCCCTTGGATTTATGAGTTGAAAGCCTTCAAAGCACCAGGCAAATATACATCTCAAATAACATGAAGGAGTCAAAAGCTACAGCTTATAATGTCAAGGGTAAAAGTGCTAGGGATCCCTTTGTCATTCTGGTGGCAGAATAATATATTTGAATACATAAAATGTAACTGGTTACCATGCAGAACACATAAAAAAAAGTTTAAAGAGGTTTGTAAATCCAGTCATTTCTATAGCCATTACATAATTTCTTCCTTGAATAAATAATGTGATTTCAAGAATAAGCTTGAGCTATATACAGCAATGTTTAATATATGTGTTTTAAGCTTTGTTAAAATATAATTTGTATACCTAAACTACATGCATTTCATCTACATCATTATGAATCTGTATATAATTATATGCTCTATGACATTATCATCAAGCCATGGTTGCACAGGATTTACTACCTATTAACTTATTACAAAAACTTTCCTACTATTTTGGTAAAAATGCCGTATGAAGCCTATCTGCAAACTTTCCTAAAACCACACAATACTGTGTTGTTAACTGTAAGTGCTGTGTGGCTATTTCGTATCTCAGATGTCTGGAATTTACTCACTTTGCATAACACGAGGAATAATTCTCCACTCTCTCCTCCCTCCAGCTTCTGGCATTCTTTACTCTATTCCACTCTGTGATTTTATGACTTTGACTATTTTAGAAACCTCACATAAAGGGATCATCTATAGTATTTGTCATTCTGTGACTGGTTTATTTCAGATAATATAATGTGCTCTGGGTTAATCCATGTGATGGCAAATGGCTATACATCTTCCCTTTTGAAGACTGAATAAGATGAAGTTGCATTTATATCTCATATGTTCTTTATCTGATATATAATTTTACTACTCAACCTATGCCTCTCTGAATTATATGCCATGTTCTGCAGATTCATGAAGTCCCTAGGAAGGAGCAGGAAGATCCAAATATATGAAGAACAATTCATGTTTATCACAACATATATTAGTTAATTTAATTGTTGCTGGGACAAGATCCCTGACAAAAAGCAATTTGAAGGAGGAAGAGCGTACACTGGCTCACAGTGTTAGGAGATTATTTCATAATTGGGTGTAAGGAGCTGTGGGAGCAGGTGGAAAAGGCAAGGTGGCAAGATCAGAATGCCGGCTGATATCATAACATCTGCAGTCAGAAAGCAGAGAATGAACCAAACAGCATCCCAAACAACACTGCCAGCAGGGTACCAAGTACACAAACATATGAACCTTTGGGAAATATTTCACACTCAAACCACATTTGCCCCTGTCATAGGGACATAGGTTCTAGCCATCTTTCAGTGAAAACTGAATTCAGTTCAACTTCAGACATCTTTATGAACACTGTTATGAACAATGTCCATACTGTTTAAAAGCCCAAAGTCTAGAGTATCTTCTGAGACTCAGGGTAACCTCTCGACTCTGACTGACCATAATTTTTTAAGATATATACCTCCAATACAGAAACACACTGCATAAACTCTACAAGACTAAGAGAGATCAATAGGGGTATATCTAGGAAAGATCAGATTTAGCAAAACTGACAGTGCATGGGTATAAGTAAGATTTGGCAAAGGCTACAGTCCTTTGTCCAGTATCTAGGAATTATGATAGAAGTATACGGGCTCTAAAAATACTGGGCTTGGAGCTGGGCTTTTCTCCGGTGTGTTGCCGGGGAGAGGGTGGCCTGCAGAAGCTACACGGCTTCTGGGACAGATTCCATTTCTGGCTCCAGACATCCGGCACTTTTCCTGCCAGAGGAGAGGTGACGCCCGGGAGGGTTCTCACTGCCTGAGCTGGTAAAAGAGCCATCTTTACTCTGGTGAGTCACAGGGAGGGCAGACTGCAGAAGTGACACAGCTGCTGGGACAAACTCCTTTTCTGGCTTCAGACATCCAGCACCTTTCCCGCCAGTCATCCATCTCCAACCAACCTTTATTCACTCACACAGAAAAACACACACTCTGGATGAAGCTATTAAAAGCTGTACTGACAGAACTGCAAGCTTGTACAACCACTCTGGAAATCAGTCTGGCGGTTCCTCAGAAAATTGGACATAGTACTACCGGAGGATCCAGCAATACCTCTTCTGGGCATGTACCCAGAAGATCTTCCAACTGGTAATAAGGACACATGCTCCACAATGTTCATAGCAGCCTTATTGATAATAGCCAGAAGCTGGAACGAACCCAGACGTCCGTCAATAGAGGAATGGATACAGAAAATGTGGCACATTTACACAATGGAGTTCTACTCAGCTATTAAAAACAATGAATTTATGAAATTCTTGGGCAAGTGGATAGATCTGGAGGATATCATCTCTAGTGAGGTAACCCAATCACAAAAGAAGTCACTAGATATGCACTCACTGATAAGCAAATATTAGCCCAGAAACTTAAAATACCCAAGATACATTTTGCAAAACACAAGAAAACCAAGAAAGAAGACCATCGTGTAGATACTTCATTCCTCCTTAGAATAGGGAACNAAATACCCATGAAAGGATATAGATACAGAGACAAAATTTAGAGCTAAGATGAAAGGATGGACTATCCAGAGACTACCCAAACTGGGGATCCATCCCATCATC
>NC_034596.1:87323321-87331515 GCF_900095145.1 Mus pahari | reverse complement strand
GGTAGGGGAGCAGGGGCGGGGGGAGGGTATAGGGAACTTTCAGGATAGCATTTGAAATATAAATAAAGAAAATATCTAATAAATAAAATAGTAAGTTTTTTTTAAAAAAAAAAAAAAAAAACACTGGGCTGTCCTACTCCTTCAGTTTTGAAGTTTGGAAGGTTATATAATGTCTCCTAGACAGACTCAACATCATGTCTTCAGTCTTCTTCACCAGATGAACCATAGCCCTGGAATCTCTAATATCCCAAGGGCCACGTTACAACTTAGACTTCATCTTCCCAGTTTCATAACATGACCTCTAAAAGACTTCTTTTCAAGTGCACCTACCCTTCCATACATTGCCTAGCCTTAGCAATTCTCTTGAACTGTGTTGCAACACCCCCAAAGACTCTTACATCTTTCATACTTGCAACATGAGTACACCATGGTCAATGCTGCTAGTTTTTCTGACGCCTCAGATGGATTCTCTAAGTTCTGTAAGTCACATTTGATGTATAGCTGTGTGTCTTGATAAATAAATTTTCAGAATTACTCTCCTAGGCAGTAGGTTTTGACTAGAGGAGCCTACTACTCTAGAACTAGGTTAGAGCACTAAATTGTAGCCATGCCATTGCCTGGACGCTGCGCTGTTTTGGAATTCCCAACACTAAACCAATCTGTCCATTGCTGTTGAAGTCAGTCTTACTCAAATTCTCAAGATGGACAAATAGTGCAGCCAGATTGTTGGCTACAATATCACTAGCCAATATCCCAACGGAGTCCTTGTTTCTGCTCTGAAACCTTATTGCTAGACTGTCACTATTTTTCTCAGCATTCTTGTCTTCCAATCTCCAACCAGAACTTCTCACTAAGCTCTGCTCCAGACATTGTAAGTCAGTTCTATCTCATAGTTCCAAACCCTTTACATAACTCTCAAAAATCAATTCCAGTGACATAAAAACCATATGACCAGTTCTATCAGAAAAACCCCATTTCTCAGTACTGATTTCTGTATCATTTGCTTTTTGTCTCACTCCAACAAAATAAGTGACAATAGAAATTTAATAAAGGAAGAAGTTAACCTGGCTCACAATTTTAAGATATTATTGCATTAATGGTATGAAGACATGGCAACGGAAGGTATGGTCGTTGGAGAAGAGGACAAACTGGTAATAGACTGGCATATGGGAATCAGGAAGCAGAGAGGAAATAGGACACTGAATAGAGCTGTAAAACCTAAAGGCCAGCTCCTCCCTCCAGCAAAGCTCTACCATCTCAAGGTTCTGTAACTTCTTCAACCACTACCACTAACCAGAGTCCACAAAGTCAAATACATGAACCTATGGGGTACATTTGTGGTCAGCCATAACACTATGTCCCAATGTTGGTTCACTAACCAACTGAATAAAACGTGGTAAAGAGTTATATTCTGTACTCATGCAATTCTAGCTGTGTCTAGTGATGTTGGTATATCGTGCAATTCTAGTTATAGCTAAAGATGTCAGTATATCGTGCAATTCTGCTTCTATCTATGAAGTCGGTATATCTTGAAACACATACAGGTTGAACAGATAGTTGGATGGATTATACCAGTTGTAGTCAGCATTATTATGAAAACCTGTTTTGTAGGATTTCAAGGTTTAGCAATTTTTATGACAAACTGTGCCATTAAAGAGCCTCCATTTGTTACTATCTTCACTGTAAATAATGACATTATTCAAATGCTTCCAAAAAACCAATACGATATTTTCCTCTATATTATCTCTTTCTCTTTTGATTCTCTGTGCAATACGTAATCCAACAGGAGGAGTTTAAAATTAAAGCGCTAAAATGCATTTCTCTTAAGAAAATGAAAAGTAAAGAGCGAGAGGCATCTTATAATAAAAGATTACTAAATCAATAAACTCTGTATGTAATTTTGAAATTTTAAATCAAATGTATCCATATACACTGATGAAAACAAAAAATATCCAATAATGACTTTTAAATAATTTTATATCAACTGTCACGTGTGCCTTTGTCTTCTTGGGAAAGTCTATAAATATCTGAGGGAGGCATTCATGTAGACTATAGAGTAGAGATCAGCAATCTTGGTCCTGCGTGCTAACCATTTCAACAAAATAGTCAGAAATTCTCTAGAAGTATCATGTCCTTATGGGCACGTTCCAGCTCTGCTTACTCAACATCTTCTCAGTTTCTTTTGTTTTAAAGACCCTTACATTATGAATACTCATCATGCCAAAGTGAAGTTACACAACCAGGGATGGTTTACTTCCCCTGCAAGTAAGCAGAATGATTAAATACCACTTCCAGAACCAAGCTTTGTGTTAGCACAGTGACAGACAATCTAAGTTCTCATAGAGATTTGCTTCAGTTTGAAGTATCTTGTTGAAGAGCTCTGATTTTGTAGTTTGTATGTGCAGAATTGGTATTTCTACACATGAATAATGATTATAATATGTAGAAAATAATAGAACATTATTATAAAAACTAGCATAAAGCAACAACTGTAATAAATCAAAGAGAAGAGAGCAAATGTCTTTGTTAGAATTGTGTTTTCATGGTTTTGCCAGAGGACTTATATAAGCCATGGATGACCTTTGGACTGCTATCCAAGGAACTGTTGACAGATAATAAGAAGCTGTAGGAAAGATTCTGTTATGTAAACCATAGACTGGCAATGCAAGACTCCTAATAGGAACCTGTGTAAAGGATATTCACTGATTAAAAAAAAAAAAAGTCTAGGCTCTTCCAACAATACCTTGGCTCTATACTACTAGATAATAAAAACTAACAAAATGTGGTCATGGTAGTCTATAACAGATATAGGAAAAATATTACTGAAACATGAGGTGTTTCTGTCAAGAGAAGTATACATAATGTAGAGTTATCTGTGGGCTCAAAAGAGGAAACCTAAGAGAGGGTGGCATGTTGACAAAGATAAAGAAAAGATGCATGAGACTGGTAACCATGGGGACAGGAGTCAACACAGGGGACTTATTCAGGTAGCAAGATTCTGCTTGTTAGGAAGTATGAAATTGTAAGGAACACACAAAACAGGCCGAAGGCAAGGGTCAAGAGTGACTGACAGAGAGTGTAGAGAACAAAGTTAGCAGGAGAATATGGAAAATTATACAAGAGCATTATGAAGAATTACCTTGCAGAGCACTATTATGAGTTGAAATTTGTTCTCGCAAAAGGCATGTTGATGTTTTTGTCTCTAAAACTTGCTAAAGTGGCTTTGTTTGGAAAGAAGCTCTTGTAGATGTACACCACTTAAACTGAGGTCATCTTGAGCCTTGGCAGTCCTCCTTCACTCTAACTGGATTTCTTATATGAAAACGGCACCATGTGAAGACAGAAAGAATACACAAAGAGAGAATGGGGTCCCATGGAAGATGAAGTGCAGAGGCTGTATTTACACGGCTATAAGCTAAGACCCAGAATACATGAGAAACAATACACCCCTAGAGATTTTAGAAAGAGCATGCCCCTGCTCACACCTTAGCTCAGACACAAAGCATATAGAATTTGGAGGTAATATATTTTATTTGTTTAAGACCACCTAGACTTGTGGCGATTTGTCATGGCAACCATAGGAAACTCATTCCTTGGGAGTCTTGATTCGGGCCAGAGAAATGCCAGGATGAGATTTGATTAGGGAAGTGGTATTATCAGATTTTCAGTTTGAAAGTGTGACTTGGACTACACAGGGAAATGTAAGCTGGCAGGGGAGCAAGGTCAATTGAAGTGAAATGAGAAGGAATGGCAGTAAAATTGGAAGTTATGTAGCCAAGAATCAGACTTAATTATATCCTGTTAGAGTTCATCTAGCAAAACTACCGTGGTTTCCGATGCTGGGCAGCAGTGATGCCTCTTCAACAACGATACTTCAAACCGGAAGCAAAGCCCTATGAGAATTCTGTCACTGTGCTAACACAAAGCTTGATTCTGGATGTGATATTGTATCATTCTCCTCATTTGCAGGGGAAGTAAATCATCTCTGGTAGTGTATCTCAGCAATAAAGAAAGTTGTGAAGACACCTAGTTTCTATTTTAACATGACGAGTATTCATAATATAAACATCTTTCAAACAAAAGAAACTGAAAAGATGTTGAGTAATCCATACCTGGCAAATGTCCCCAGGGAAAATCCCAGGAATTTATGAGGATGAAACCAGGTAAGACTCCTAGCAATGGGGACTGGAAGTCTGAAATAGCCATGTCCCATATACAGACAAGATATCCAATGGAGGGATGGGAAACCAACCAAGCCACAAAACCTTCAACCTACACTTTGCCCTGCTTATAAGATGTACAGTGATAAAGATGGAGCAGAATTTGAGGGGGTGACCAACCAACGACTGGCTCAGCTTGAGACCCATGCCATGAGAGAGTACCCTTGACACTATTAAGGATATTCTGCTATACTTGCAGCCAGGAGCCTAGCATAACTGTCATCAGAGAGGCTGATGAAAACTGATGCAGAGACCCACAGCTAATCATTAGGCAGAGCCTGGGGAAGGTAGGAGCCACAGGGGTCAAGAAAACCTACAGAATTAACTAACCTGGGTTCCTCATGGCTCACAGAGTATGGATGGTACTGACCTAGGTTCTCTGCACATGTGACAGTTTTGTAGCTTGTACTTCATGTGGGAACTCCTAATGGGGAGTAGGGACTCTCTATGACCCTGCCGCCTGCCTTTGGAATGCTTTCCTCTAACTGGGCTGCCTAGTTTAGCTTCAATAGAAGATGTGCCTAGTCTTATAGCAACTTGATGTGCCAAGATTGGTTGAGATCCATGGGAAGATTCCCCATTTCTGAAGAAAAAGGGAGAAGGAGTATGTGGTGGGGGAAGGAAGGTTGTGGGGGGAGCTGGGAGGAGAGAAGAGAAGAAAAACTGTGGCTGGGCTGTAAAGTAAAAAAATTAATTGATATATAAAAAATATTTGATCAGCATAGCCTGTCAGACGAGTGAGTACTAATTCGATTCTGTAAATGAGGAAGCTAAAATCCCTTACATGACATCCTGTTCCACACAGGATTTTACAGTCTACAAACAAAACATCTTGACTAACACACCAAAAGGAAAACTTCAAAGGCCAAGACTATAACAAATAGATAATTAGGGAATCAGCTGTTATGATGAGCTATCTCCATAAACAATGAGATCATGTTTCTCCTTGACTTGTGTATAACGAATCAAGAACTGCAAAAATACAACAAAATCAATTAGTGCTAACACAACAGAAACATTAAGTAGTGTGCAGATTGAATTGTATTTATGGTATAATCACCAACTAAATGTAAGAAACATCTATTTTCTGAATAAGCAATTACAAAACTATAACATTTTCTAATACATGATCAAATGATTACTAATAATTACTTGAATTCTTATCATCAACATGTTTCCTGAGCAGGCACTTCTCACAATTATAAAATAATTTTGTAGTCAAAAGATATGGAGTAAAAGATAGAGCATGGAGACTCTGACTAACACAAAGGAGACACTGGTAAGTTCATGTACATTTAGAGTAAACAGTAATAAATGTGTGCTTAGGAGAAGGATGGTGAGAGGAATGAAAATTTGAGAGGAGAAAGACAGAGGTGAGAATGATAAAAGAAGAAATTAACTTTTAAATGGCTAGAGTCTATGCTGTCAGGTATTGTGAGATATTTATATAAGGTTAAATCTAACATTCTAATTTTAGTTTATTTAAACAATATTCTAGAACCTTACCAGAAAACACAATTCTAAATTTACTGCCCATCCCAAACCCCTTGAATGAGTTCTGATTTTTGTGATAATCAAGGAAAGCATCAGTGTAGGCTCTCTGGTGCAAAAAATGATACAGCTGAAACTGTGTGTGTGTGTGTGTGTGTGTGTGTGTGTGTGTGTGTGTNGTGTGTGTGTGTGTGTGTGTATGTGTGTGAGTGTGTGTGTGAGTGTGTGTGTGAGTGTGTGTGTGTGTGTGTGTGTGTGTGTGTGTTCTAGTGTGTTGTCTTCTTCTGTGTTCAAATACTCTGACTAAAAGCAACTTGAGGGAAGAAGTTTATTTCAGGTTACACTTTCCTGTCACAATCTATTGTTGAAATCCAAATAGTAACTCACAGCAGAAACCTGAAGACAGAAACCACAAAGGAACACTGCTCTCTCACTGGTTCATGCTCAACTTGCTTATACAGCTCAGGCCTATGTGCCTAGGAATGCTGCCACCCACAGTGGACTGTACTGTCTCACATCAATTATCAGTCAAGAAAATCTTCCATATACATGGCCACAGGTCACCCTGATTGACGCAGTTCTTCAAGTGAGGTTCCCTCTTCCCGTGTGATTCTAGGCTGTTTCAGTTTGACAATTAAAAAGTAAGTATGACAGTATGCAATGACAAATGTGAATAGCCATTTCTCATCAATGTGCCAGAGACAGATAACTTCACATGGCCTGAATCTTGACTACATGCCTAAATTCATTATTACTTTCCAGAGAATCTAACCTATGGTGTGATTTTTGTATAGACTGATTCATTCATTTCCTTCCTAAGAGATATTTACATATAATTGTGTACCAAACACATCCTTTTTCTATATTAGTCTAGTGAATAAGCACCTAGAAGTTTTCACTTAGCTCCTTTTTCCTCCAGAAAACCTTTAGCATAATCTTCTCATAAAGCCTTCATACAGAATAATTGTACATTTTCCTTCACAGTATTTACCTTGCACGGGCATGATTATAGTTTCAAGTAGACAGTGTCAGAACAGTCTACTACACAATTGGCAGTTAACATTTCGTAGCCATCGTTAACATCACCATAATCAAATTTGATCCCACCTTTGCTAGTGATTCCACTGTGTCTCAGGAGAGGCAACCAGGTGGCATGCACGTGCAACACAATATGCCACAACCATTCACTCTCTACCTCTAGTAAGTTGTGAGGCTTAGCAACTGGGGTATGAGATATGGAGTGTTGAAAGGATCTGGCCATGAAAGGCTATTCTTATTCGGACAAAATATCAAAGACATCCAAGATTAGCCAGTGTAATTCACCATGGTGTTTCTCTAACATTCTTTGATAATGGCAATTTGGAAACATATGCCCTGTCTCTTATAAAGGGAGCCCAATACTTCATAGGAATGGAAAAGAAACTAATGCTTAGTAGTATACACTGAATTTAGAACAGTGGGAAGGAAAGGGTCACATTTTACTCTGAAGGAGTCATCATATAACCAAAGCAGAATTTGAAAAATAAATTTTCAAATTTACTAAATTCTTGCAAAAAACATTTATATTTTAATATTTGTCTTTGAGAGAAAATATCAACCCCACTTTTTTCCCAGTGCCAGTTATGTAGCATATACAAAACACATGCTCACATACTCACAAGTTATAACATTTCACAAAATATAAGAAATAAATTAATCTATGTCTCATTTTTATGAGTGATGTTGTAACGGGAAAGTGGTAAAATATTAATACTATGAGAATGTTGTTCCCAATTAATATGAAAACATAAAACTTTCTAAAAACTATTTGGCATATTTCACATGTGTCTCTAAAAGTTTCTCTTTTCTCATACACAAACAGTGAAAGGAAACATGGTTCATTGTGGGCCTCCATCATATGGGAAAGCTCAGCAAGGAAAATGTTTTTTTTCTGACTGTTCACTGTTCTAATCAGTCTCATAAAAGAAACCTCCGTTGTCAGCCTGTCATCAGACGAATTCTGAACATAAGGTGCAGAAAGGGGGGTGTGGAAGCAAACATATTCCAGATTACCCACTGAGAGACTCAGACAGACATCACACATGTTGACCATACCCTGAGAAGAAGATAAAAGAATGGGTACTGCTTTGAAGATTATAATTCATAATCATTACTATACCATCAGATGTAGGTAAAAAAAAAAATTTAGAAAAAATGTATAGCAGCACCAGTCACTGAAAAATGAACACTCAAAATTCACTTTCTTCAAAACGTTCTGGAAAATGCTTTAGTGATCTAGGAAGGAAGCTTCCCCAGATCTCCTTCGTCTGACCCATCACCTCCTGTCCCACAGACTTTTCAATATTCAGGGGCAACTTGGACATAGAAAGATGTGTTCACTCTAGAGTATTTAGGACTTAAACCAATATACACCCATGAGACTATTATTAATCCTGGTTTATTGCTGGATCTTCTTGGACAACCACATATCTCTCCCCCTCCCC
>NC_034596.1:87321275-87323291 GCF_900095145.1 Mus pahari | reverse complement strand
CACACACACACACACACACACACACACATGCATGCATGCACGCATAATCACATATTCTCATCTCATGCACACCATCTCTTACACTTTGACACACTTACGTACATGTTCACTTTCTCACATTGTACTGGATAGCTTAGTGTCAACTTGACACAGCTGTAGTTACCACAGAGAAAGGAGCTTCAGTTGGGGAAGTGCCTCCATGAGATCCAGCTATAGGGCATTTTCTCAATTAGTGATCAAGAGGGGGAGGGCCCCTTGTGGGTGGTGCCATCTCTGGGCTGGTAGTCTTGGGCTCTATAAGAGAGTGGACTGAACAAGCCAGTGGAGGCAAGCCAGTAAAGAACATCCCTCCATGGCCTCTGTATCAGCTCCTGCTTTCTGACCTGCTTGAGTTCCAGTCCTGACTTGCTTGGTGATGAACAGCAGTATGGAAGTGTAAGCTGAATAAACCATTTCCTCCCCAACTGCTTCTTGGTCATGATGTTTGTGCAGGAATAGAAACCCTGACTAAGACACACATCAAGCTCACTATTGCTGCCACAATCACAAATTCTCACACTCATGTACACTAACTCACACTCTTGTGTGCGCCCTCATTCTCTGTCTCACTCACTCATAAATTCCCTCTATAGCACACACATTATTTCACACTCCCACTTAGCCAAGCACTGCCACAGACTCATGCACACTATCTCTATTTGTTGTATTTCTAAGCTGATATTTTCCACCTATTACATAGGAAATTCATCAATCACAAACTTACTCATTATTCTATAATATAGAAATATTACTACATCCTTCTAAGAGCAATCATACATAAGATTTATCCATCTAAGAAATACCACAGGGGTTTTTTTTCATTGTTAGAATGCTATTAGAATGCTAACAACAATATCTGCTCCCCTCTCTTTGTACAGACAGAAGGAAGGAGAGAGAATGTGTGATTTTTTTTAAAAGTGGGCAGTTCTAGAACATTTTTCTAGAATATTCAATTTTAGCATTCTTCAAGGTAAGAAAACTTCATTTATTCATTTTCAAGGATAGAATAAAATCTAGAGAACACCAAAAAGTTGATAACTATAGGAACAGTTCAGCACTGCTCATTATTGTATTCATTTTTGACACCACATATTAGAATCAAAGAGATAAAAACCATGACTCTCCATCCCAACTACAGCCACTTTAAATTAAAGCAAGACCTTAGCTAGGTGGAGGAAGGTGGGGGGAATTGCTGAGTCTTCCCTTTCTTTATCTTTCCTTATTTTCAGTCTGACTGTGCTTCATATTAGTGGTTATCAAAAATTCTGTTCTAAAGCTGAGAAAAATATTTTGCCAACAAAAGCACATGGGAACCAAACGCAGCTAGCACCCCTAGGCAAAGGAAGAACAGTACTTGCACACTCCATTAATGTTGGGCGTGGCCAAGTGACTCTGGCTTCCCCTCCAGCCAAAACACACAGCAAAATACATATTAACCTGGAAGTAATTTCATGGACTCAAAACTAGGAGAAAACTGTTATCTTCCCATGAGTGGTTTGGACAGAAGTTTGGCTAAGACCTGAGGGTAGACACTGTGTAACTCGAGTGTGATGCTCAAAAGGTAACAGGCCCAGACAGGGAGACTGGGAATGCCATCACAGTGAATCCAAAGGCTGACTTTAGTCTCCAGACCAAGAACTGAATGCATGCTTAAACCACACTGTCTGGAATGCTTTGTGTAGTTCTTTGTGAAAATTAGCATAAAATAAATGTTTGGATGTTTGATTTTAGTGTGAAGCACAAAATATGCCAATAAAATAACTGGGAAAACTTCAAATCGAGTCAATTACCAGTATTTTCAGAACTCTATTTAGTCATCCAATCCTACTTTTTCCTTAATGACTTTATATTCCATTGAATTTATGCACCTCACACACACTTCCATTCCACCTAAGAAATAGTTGAGATCTCTCTCATTCACTCTTGCTCTCTCTCTCTCTCTCTCTCTCTCTCTCTCTCTCTCTCTCTCTCTCTCTC
>NC_034596.1:87276080-87321225 GCF_900095145.1 Mus pahari | reverse complement strand
TCTCTCTCTCTCTCTCTCTCTCCCTTTCTTTCTTTCTTTCTTTCTTTCTTTCTTTCTTTCTTTCTTTCTTTCTTTCTTTCTTTCTTTCTGTCTGTCTGTCTGTCTATTTACTACAAAGCCAGTTATGTAAGACTTAGCTGCATCAGGTAATTCTACAAGAAAAGAATGAACATTTTTTTTTCCTTTTCCTTTTTTTTTTTTCTTTTTATTTTATTTATTTATTTATTTATTTATTTTTTTGGTTTGTTTTTTTGAGACAGGGTTTCTCTGTGTCCCCTTTTCCTTTTTAATTAATTAGTTAATTAATTTACACCCAAATAGCAGCTTCACCTCCCTCCTCTCTTCTCAATCCCTCCCTCTCACCTTGCTCTCATCATCTGCTCCTTCTTACCTTCTCCTCAGAAAAAGGGGAGCCCCACCATATCAACCAACCTTGGCATATCAAGTTGCAGTAAGACCAGGAACATCTTCTATTAAAGCTAGACTAGGCAACCCAGTTAAAAGAAAGGGGTTCAAAGGCAGACAATGTAGTCATAGACAGTCCTTGCTTCCATTTTAGGAGTCTCACATGAATGCCAAATTGCACAACTGTTACATATATGTACATATTACCTAGGTTCGTCCTATGTGTGCTCTCTGATTGGCAGTTCAGTCTCTTTGAGCCTCTATGGGTTCAGATTAGTTGATTCTGCAGGTTTTTTAGTATCCTTGACCCCCTCTGGCTTTTCAATCCTTCATTTCCTTCCACAGGATTCCCCAAGCTCTACCTAATGATTGACTGTGGGTCTCTGCATCGGTTTTCATCAGGTGCTGTGAGGAGCCTCTCTGATGACAGTTGTACTATGCCCCCTGTCTGCAAGTATAGCAGAATATCATTAATTATGTTAAGGATGGGCTCCCTCTCATGGCATCTGTCTCAAGCTGAGCCAGTCATTGGTTGACCCTTTCCTCAAAATCTGTTTCACCTTTTACTTCTGCAAATCTTGTAATCAGGACAAATTTTGGGTCTAAATTTTGGTTTAAGTTGGTGTTTTAACCTATCCATTGGAAACCATGCCTGGTTACAGGAGATAGCCAGTTTTGAACAAGTATGTTTAATCTGCTTCTGTTATTTTTAATCAGGATAAATATTTACTTATTGCCAGTATAAATTGGATAGGCAAATATATGCCTATAACATTTAATGTCTTGATTTATTTATGAATGCATCCGTAAATCACATAGTATATGGAACATATAAAAATCTGTTTCTTTTGAAATAATTAACACTTATCACATACTCCCCTGACAGTTTTCTCCTTGTGTTAAATTTGTATTTTTCTATTTTTTTTAAAAAAGGTTCATTTACTCTCTCTCTCTCTCTCTCTCTCTCTCTCTCTCTCTCTCTCTCTCTCTCTCCAGTTTGTATAACCCTGATGAGTAGCACTGAAATAATAACTAAGAACAGTAGTTCTCAACTTTCCTAATGCTGGGATCCTTTAATACAGTTCTTCAGGTTATGATGACACCCAACCATAAAATTATTTCATTGCTACTTCATAACTGTTTTTGCTACTGTTACGAATCATATTATAAATATCTCTGTCTTGTGATGATCTCAGGTGAGCCCAGTGAAAGGGTTCTTTGACCAGCAAGGGGTTGTAATTCACAGGTTGAAAAAGCTAAGGGACAATATAAGATGGACAACGTTGTTGTTTAAGCCTCAGAACTTGTGCTAATTTGTATACAGCATAGAAAGATAATAAAGATTTTTTTTATTTATGAAAGGTTCACCCCAGTAATAAAAACTCAAATATAGGATAATGGTTAGAATTCAACATTTATAAAAGACTGAGTGAATATAGTGAAGAATTATAGAGAAAAATTATACATGCTTATACAATGACAGTTGGGTCCTGAGGGATGTGGCCATTGAGGGTTCAGATGGAAGAAAAGAAAATATTGGAATCTGGAGAAAGATGGATACATTTGTGTAATTGCAGGCAGCTAAGCAAAATTATTTCATGAAGTTATGTGGAAACCCAAATTCTATGATAAACTTGAATATTAAGTTGAGATGACTTCTAAGCAAAGTGGTGAAAACGCTTCTGAGTTTCCTCCTGATGACTATAATAAAATGTAAGAAAACAATGATACAATGATGAAAGAAAGAGGAGAAAGAAGAGTGGGAAAAGGAGGAAGAAGGAAAAAAGAAGAGGAGGAGGAGAAGGAAGAGGAAGAGAAGGGGGAGCAGTGAGCTTTGATCTGGTAAATTCCAGTCTCACCAGGTGTCAAAGATGGTAAAACAAAGTAAAGTGTAGAGGAAATCCCAGAGAAGTGGCTTGTAATCTTGCAGGAGAGTTCAGAAAGTTAAGAAAGTCAATATGTTGTGTTACACAAAGTATCCTTTCCAAATAATGTCATCTCAGAGATCCTCTCCTTTTGCCTACCTCAGGGACTCAGTCCTTCTCAACAGAAGCTCATACTAGAAAGTATAATTTACTGAAATTATATGTGCATGTTGTTTTGTCTAATAAAGTAAATATTATTAAAACCAAGGGAGAAGCATGGGGTCTTTAGAAAAATTATTTTCTCTTGGATAAAACATGCCATTTTGGATACAAATAGCAATACAAGATTAAGCTTATTAAACTCCTGAAATTCTTTTTGTAGGAAACATGTGGTTATGACAGTTTCTTCAAACACACATTGCACTTAGTGAACAAGAACTCAGGTAGAATTGAAAACCCACAGAGTGGAACATAGAATCACAAAGGATTATTCTCAGTAGATATTTTTCCTCATAATCTGTTCTCTTTGGAATTTTTGCCCTAGAATACTCCCCTGCCCTTGGGAACAATTGATGGGAATGGAAACCTGTTTCTAATCAATAAAGTTTGACTAAAGTGAATGTCACATTAACGATTTTTACATGATATGACTGTTGGAGGAATCAGTTACCCTTTAGTGTCTCCACTCACATGCATTGCTGGCTTTGAAGAAGCATGTCATCATGAATTCTACCTCTCTCTCTCTCTCTCTCTCTCTCTCTCTCTCTCTCTCTATATATATATATATATATATATATATATATATATATATATATATATATATATCACATCTGAAAAATGTGAAGACACTTCAAAATCAAACTTTCCTCATTCAGGCCTCAAATAAGAATTCAGATATGGCAAACATCTTGATTGCAACTTTGCACATGATTTTTTTTCAGGTAAGGCTTAAATTCTTGATGCACAGAAATTATGATATAATTACACATGTAGTTTTCATCTATTAGGCTTATGCTAATTTCTTTTGTAGCAAAGAAAATGACATCTATAATATGTTATAATATAAGATATTAAATTACAACCCAAAATAATTTGCAGAGGGGTGCAATGACTTCTGCAAGACATTCCAGACATCATTGTAAATAAAGATGTTACTTAATGTGAAAAGAAGATGAATTCTGAGGTTCCCCAAATCATTGTGAGTAGTTGAGTTATATCTAATGACTATAATATCAGAGTAGTTGTCACGTACACAAAGATAACCACATACAGATACAAGTTAACAGATACCAACTCCTCTGACAATGACAGTTTCACAATCTGGAGTAACTGACTTTTGCATACAAATCTATTTTTGAGCACCTGTTCAATAAAAAAAAATAGTCTTTTGGATAATAATATGTACTGAATTAAATCAGAAAATGTAAAATCAGTTAAGTCACTGAAGCTGTTGAAATATGTACAAGTCAAAAAGAACCTTGTGCAGGAGCCAACAAGGAGAGAACCATGGACTATTTATCTTCTGGCCCACCAAGGAGACTAAAGCAGAAAACTATGTGGAGTCTGCCCTAACTGAAGAGAGAATGTAGTGAGGAGGTCTAATTTAGACCTTTATGTTCTTAATGTTACAGTAGCAAAGGTGTATGCAAATGAGCTAAAGAAGACTCAGATGATAAGCAGTAAGTGGTCCAGCTATTATTCTCTTGGAAGAAAAATTAGCATTCAGGGTTATATGAAAGCAAACCCCATTGTACATTTTTGGCTTCTTTGTCAGAGATCAAGAACCAACCGGTTTTACTTCTGGGTCTTCAATTCTATTCCATTGATCAACATGTCTGTCTCTGTACCAATACCATGCAGTTTTTATCACTACTGCTCTGTAGTAAAGCTTGAGGTCAGGGATGGTGATGCCACCAGCTGTTCTTTTATTGTTAGGAATTGTTTTCCCTATTCTGGGTTTTTTGCCTTTCCAAATGAATTTGATAATTGCTCTTTCCATGTCTTTGAAGAATTGTGTTGGGATTTTGATGGGGATTGCATAGAGTCTATAGACTGCATATGGCAGGTTGTTCATTTTTACTGTGTTAATTCTGCCAATCCATGAGCATGGGAGAATCTCTCCATTTTCTGAGATCTTCTTCAATTTTATTCTTGAGAGACTTGAAGTTATTGTCATAAGGTCTTTCACTTGTTTGGTTTGAGTTGCCCCAAGATATTTTTTTTGTTATTTGTGGCTATTGTGAAGGAAGTTGTTCCCCTAATTTCTTTCTCAGCATGTTTATGATTTGTATAAAGGAAGGCTACTGATTATTTTGAGTTAATTTTATATCCAGCCACTTTGCTAAAGTTGTTTATCAGCTGGAGAAGTTCCCTGGTATAATTTTTGGGATTGCTTATGTATACCACGAATGTTATCTGCAAATAGTGATTCCTTTATTTCTTCTTTTCTAATTTGTATCCCTTTGGTCTCATTTTGTTGTCTTATTGTTCTAGCTAACACTTTGAGTACTTTCTTGAATAGATGGGAGAGTGGGCATCTTTGTCTTGTCCCCGATTTCAGTGGAATTACAGCCAACTATTGGACTGATGTCAGGGACCCCTGATGTTGAAATAGAGGAAAAACTTGAAGATGCTGAGAAGGGTGACCCCATAGGAAGACCAGAAGTCTCAACTAACCTGGATCCCTGAGATCTCTTAGACACTGAGACACCAAGCAGGCAACATCCAAGACCTGGTCCAAGGTCCCTGATTCATAAACAGCAGAGGACTGTCTGGTCCGGCCTCAGTGGGAGAAGACTTGAAGCCCCAGGGAATGAGGAGGCTTGGGGGGGGGGGCACATCCTCTTGGAGCTGGGGAGGGGAGGAATGGAATAAGGAACTGTGGGAGAGAGTAAAGTCTAGACTATAAAAAAATAAAATTAATTTAAAAGTTTTTAAACAATTATCCTAAACATTAAGTTTATTGGCAGTAGTAAAGTGTTGCTCAGAGTGAAAACAAGGACTTAATAGTGGTTGGCGCTTGCATTGTTAATGGCCTCTAATTTAAACATTTCCTGAATTTCTTTTCACTGTCAAGGAAGAAGTTTCACTGTTCTGTGAGGTTCACAGATCTGTGAATAAAATTACTAAAGTTGTTTTATAACTCCCCTGCTCTAAAAATGACAAATATAGTAAAACGTGTATTGAATAAATAACACCAGTAGTTGTAATGATAAGCCATATATGTGAATTTATAAGAGTTCAGCAGATATCATGAGCCTAAGTGTACTAGAGTAGATGTTTTTCACAGTAGGTATGACCTTTGACCCCCCTAAAGGATGAGTAGGCATAGAACTGGCAAAGGAGGCAAGAAGCACAGTAGGGAGAGAAAAGAGCACAGTTAAAGCTAGAGTCACAATGAAATCTTGTCCTCTTTGGGGAAACACGTTGTTCTGTAGGATTACTGAATACATAGAATATCCATGTTGCTTTGCAAAAGTCGTGTGTCAGTTCTCAAATTTAACTGGAGGGTTCAAAGATGATCAGATCCACGCGGTGAGTGACTTAGAGTATCACGACAATACTTTCTTATGAGATTGTCATTAGGATTTATTGGCTCACTCAATTAAGTAAGCACTGTTAAAGCCCACTGAGGGCCATCATTTATTCAGCAAGAGTAAGTAAATAGATAAATAGTATCCCTCAAAACTAAATCCATAAGATAAGTAGCAAAAAAATCAGAGGAAGAATCAGAGGTTTAAAAATGCATTTCCTATTTTTATAAATTAAGGAAAATAATTTGGTCTTGGGTACTGACCAAATGTGATTTTTTTTCCTGCTTGTATTTCGCAGTGTAGTGTTTCTATAATTACACTGCCAACAGCCTAATTAATGTTGATGATTTATGATACAATTTGTGTCCACACTTTTGGCCCAGTTGGATTATGGATTATACAAAGTAAACAGGAAAATATTTAGAATCTATATTTACTTTGCCTTTTAAAAGAAACAAAATCTAGTGTCATATTTAACCATCTTCTGTTGGCATTAGAATGTTTGTGCTGGCACTTGGTTTTTATAAGAAGGGCAAAGTTCCAGACACAAAGAAGACATTAAGAAGAAGAAATTTGTGAAGTATAACTTATCTACATACTTGAGACATTCATCCAGTAGCCCAAGGGTGGACTGCTGTCTCAGTTGCCATTACTCAATCCAGTGTGATATATCAGCTATACATGGGGAAGAAAAGAAGAGCTCTCATTTGCTTTTAGTAGTAATTGCCGTAAGTTTGAAGCAGCTCAAACATTGATGATTCAGAAGTGCTTAGCAGTCTAGAAGTCAGTACCATTGCCTTCTCTGGTATCACAAAACATATAGAATGCCCCTTTTCTCTGTCTCTGTCTCTCTTCTCTCTTCTCTCTCTCTCTCTCTCTCTCTCTCTCTCTCTCTCTCTCTCTCTCTCTCTCTCTCTCTCTCTCTCTCTCTCTCTCTCTCTCTCTCTCATTCTTAAATTACCTTTTATAGATTTTTAAAACGTTCTATAGATTCTTTATGCAACCTAATCCCACTCATCTCCACAACCCTTCACATCTGCCCTCCACCCCTGCAACCTCCCCCCACAAAAGGAAATAAAATAAGATAGTATTAAAAATAAATAAAACCATTCATTGTGTTATGAACGCTGTAGTGTGTCTCAGAGTGCCACACAACATACCCATTTGTCCACACATCTTTACTTGCAAATGTCCATCGCAGTGAGTCAGTGGTCTGTTTCAAGGCTTCTAAGCTTCTGCTACACTATTAGCACTAGTTCCTCACCAGGACTTCTTTCAGATATCCTGTTGTTGCCCTGTGTCACACATAGCCTGCCGGTTTGGGTCTACAAAATCTGACCAGTCCTTTTACATGCTCCATAGATGGAGTAGATTTTGGGGTGCACCAACTCAAAACCCTGGATGCGGGCCTGGGCAGTAGCTGAGTTGTTCAGCTCACCAGCTGTCCTTGTGCCTCCGCTACCAAGGTGAAGTCTCGAGCACTGCCCCGGCTAGCTAACCCAATGCCATAGAGAGCAAGGAGTACAGTCAGCTCCCCTGTTCTCATAGCCTTGAGGCCATCTCACCCATCAACATGTCACCAGACTCTGTTCTCTATAATGCTGCAAGGGAGAAAGAAGAGGAAGAGGAAGGAGAGGTAGAAAGGGAAGACAGGTGGAGAGGGAGACAAAGACAGAGAAACAGAGAGAACATTTGGTAGTCCTGTGACAACTGTGTGAGTCAGTTCTGTCCTTCTATCATGTGAGTCCCAAGAAAGGAACTCAGGCTGTCCAGCTTAGATGCAAGCACCTTTACCCACTGAGCCATCTTGTAAGTCTCCACTTCCCTTCGTGACCATCCCTTCTCTTCTCCTTCTTTCCATTCCTTCACTCTTCTCTTTCTTTGTGTTTAATTGAAGCCTTATGGGTTGTTCTCAGTTGTGTTGAGTCTACTATCAAAGTCTCCCTTCTAGTTCTCCATGTCCCTTGACTCTGTCCTAGGCTGGGTTCACCACATATCAGTCACTGTGAGACTTCAGCCCTTGTTTTCCTCAGTCTTGTGTTTAGTAGATTTCAGTATCACCCTCAGTATGTTTAGGGGCAGGTGGTAAAGCAAACATCCTTTAGTCCAAATTTCCCAGAAAAGCAAGTACATTTCCACTAGATGTTCAAGCACAGTGGTCCCCATAGTGTTGCTTTAGAACTTGAATGGCTTCCCTCACTTTTCTGAATTGACAGGCTTCTGGATTGAGGACCTATAAGTTGCACTTCTGTCAAGTTCCAGGTGATGCTGCATACAAAATGCCTTGTTCTCCTTAATGCTAAACCAGGTGAACCTATAAAGAAAAGTCTTTTTTTAAGTGTTCTCTTTTCTTTTGATTCACCAGGGATTCACTTTCTGTAACAAGTCATTAGATTCCCACAAGTTCTGATGATTCCGGTATAAATGAGGTACATTCCTTGGCTCTCTAGAAATTTGAAAGATAAGCATTATCCAAATGTAAGAAGGTGACGGATGCATGCTGTGCTTGACGTGTATGACGTGTGGATAGTGGTTATAATTTGGAACAAAGAAGGTGCTTAGAAATCGCCTTGCCTACCTTTAACACTCTCTTAATTGACACCAGTAGCTTATGTGTATTTGCCCTACTTTCTTCCTTCTCCTTGTGGCTCCTAAGCCATCACCTTTGCCATGGTTTATCTTTCTTTCTGAAAAGTTCTTTCTCCTAAAATGCAACTCCAACCTTTCTGATACTTTGGTATGGCCTTTGACTCCTCCCTCTGAATCTATGCTGTGTTGATTCTCATTACAGATCACCTCACAGCTTCTACTGATCTCTTCAAATCCATGTCACAGTGTCATATGTTGCAAACTGTTTGTCCTTCTATTTATGTTATGTTCCAGGAAGGGATCTGCCATGTGTTTCAATCTAGCTTACACCCCCTCATACTTAGCGCATACTAAGCCTTTCTAAACTAAGTGGTGTAACATTTTCACTCCCGTTGAAACAAAATAATTAATTAATTGTTTGCTTTGCAGTCTCATCCATGATCCAATGCCTTCTACCTAAAGTCCCTTCCCATTTTCTCTGGGTAATGAGGTATTGAGAGTGAGTGTGACTTCTGTTAAAAAATGTTACAACAAAGTCCCTATTAATTCTACCTCAACATAGAATGTAATCCCCCAGGTGGTTATTGATGAATGAATATAAAAACAAAATACAGCAGAAGCATACAAAGAGCTATCGTTTGTCTCAGGGCATAGATTAAACTTGAGTCTAATTTTACCTGTGTACTTTCTGAATGATGAGTTTTCCAGAAGGGGCACTTGCCTTTTTTTGTTTTCTATTAATGCTGTAGTGAGATGTATAATCCTGCCTATATGAGCTATCTGAGGTATTCTAATTCATAGACACACGAAGTAGAAGAGTGCTTTCCAGAGGATGAGAGAATCCAGTTTGATGAGTATAGGGCTTGAGTTTGAAAAGAAAAGCTCTGGACAGAATGACAACAGTTGCAAAAGGATGTGAAATGTGATTAATATCACTGAACTATACAAGTGACAATGTGTCTGGTAAATGCTTCTCAGGCTGTAGTATTTTCCTACCATGCACAAAGCTTTGAGTCTGATACTCAGCACTGTCTAAATCCAGGCATAGTAGTACAAAACTGTAATCCCTACACCTGGGGGGGGGGGGTAGAGGCAGGAAGATTAAAAGTTCAAAGTCATCCTCAGCCACAAGGGATTTGTGGCCCGTCTAAGCTACTTTAGATTCTGTCTCAAACACAAGTAATTAAAAAATGGTCAAGTTATATTGTATATATTTTAACAATTAAATTTATAATAAGGCAATTATGATAGAACATGACTGCAATTCCCAGATTTAAGAGATTAATACAGGATGATTGTCGTGAGTTTGATGATAGCCTCTGTTATGAAGTAGACCCTCTCTCAAAAATCGAAATAAAGAAATAAAAAGATAATTAAAATAATGTGCTTAATAAATAAAATAATAGTAACAGATTTATGGTAAGTTTTCACTCTGCTTCTATACTAATGAAACAATTTCTCTCCATTGTGATATATTAATTAGCATACATTATTTATTTTACTTATCATACTTCTAATGTCACTCATCCCTGGTAAATAGGCAGTCAGCATGTATAAGAACTGGCCCTTTCCTCACCATTCAGACTCCCTACAACATAAAGTACTTCCTAGGATACAGAAAGGGATCTGCAAACATCTGCTGAGTGAATAAATGAGTGAATGAACATTGATAGTTTGCTACTAAAAAAAATAAAAGTTCGACCAGCCCCGCCATCTTCCACATGAACCTGGCAGAGGCCGCCAAGGGCTCCAGAGTACTCTCCACACCGCAGGACCTCGGGATCACCTCGGGATCACAGGTGAGTAGAGCGCAACATCAGCTCCAAAGATTCTCACTGATAAGTGGATATTAGACCAGAAACCTAGAATACCCAAGATACAATTCGCAAAACACAAGAAAATCAAGAAGAAGGAAGACCAACCCATGGATACTTCATTTCTCCCTAGAATAGGGAACAAAATACCCATGGAAGGAGTTACAGAGACAAAGTTAGGAGCTAAGACAAAAGGATGGGTCATCCAGAGACTGCCCCACCCGGGGATCCATCCCATAATCATCCATCAAACGCAGACACTATTGCATTTGCCAGCAAGATTTTGCTGAAAGGACCCTGATATAGCTGTCTCTTGTGAGGCTTTGCCAGTGCCTGGCAAATACAGAAGTGGGTGCTCACAGTCATCTATTGGATGGAACACAAGGCCCCAATGGAGGAGCTAGAGAAAGTACCCAAGGAGCTGAAGGGGTCTGCAACCTGATAGGTGAAACAACAATATGAACTAACCAGTACCCCCAGAGCTTGTGTCTCTAGCTGCATATGTAGCAGAAGATGGTCTAGTCAGCCATCATTGGGAAGAGAGGCCCCCTGGTCTTGTAAACTTTATATGACCCAGCACAGGTGAAGGCCAGGGCCAAGAAGTGGGAGTGGGTGGGTAGGGGAGCAGGGCAGGGGGAGGGTATAGGAGACTTTTGGGATAACATTTGAAATAAAGAAAATATTTAATAAAAAAAAAAGAAAAGAGAAGTTCAATAAGCTAAAATCAAACAGCTAAATTTTGAAATGTCAACCAAACAAGATGCCAGGCCAGTCAGTGATTAATAATATATCAGGAATACATACACACATACATACAAACACACACACATACACACAAAGACACACACACACACACTTATACACACACACACACACACACACACACACACACACACACATACACTCCTACATGCCAATGTTGTATTGAAATTTTATGGTGCCAAGCTAAACAACAATCAAAAATCATCTTTCTGATATTGCTATTCTTTTGTGAATTATACTCTCCCACTTTGTATCTCATGTAAGCTTCCAGAGTAGCTGGAAAAGTGAACACTGTCTGTTCAAGGCAAAATGTATGGTCTATACTCAAGAGATGAGTCTCGGCCTAAGAGGCTTAGGCACTCACATGTCATCCCACCTTCCATAGTTCCTCTACTTCTCTCAGTGTTTCAGATCCCTCATCTGTGAACAATCTTCTGGGGTACACTTCTCTAGTCAGCATCCCCAGCTTCTCCAGAAAGCTTAACAATTCTTGGGAGTCTGACTCAGATTCTCAAAGTTGCAGGCAGCAGCCTTTGGGAAGAAAAAAGAAAAATAAACCATCTCAGGTCTCCCATTATCCCAGTGGAAACAGCCCAAAACAATCAGTTTTGTGGTCCAGTTTCCATCCAGCAGGATGCTTCCTGCTTAGGTCAGTACCTGCTAATCACATGGCTAAGCTGTCACACAAAGTGATGAATGTGGAAAACAGCCTTCTGGGGAAAGGGCCAAAAATCTTCTCCTCCTAGCCAAAGAAATCAAGAGAAGTGATTGCCTCATTCAAGTCCTAGGAACCTAGTGAGAAGGAATTGTTTCAAGCTCGGACATTAAGTCTGTCTACATCTGTGTGGGTTATTCACAGCTTCTGAAAGGCTCTGCTACAAATCTGGTTACTCATGAGCTCTTATCTCCAGCTTAACCCATCATGGCTTTTTTTACACACACACACACACCCCTGCCGCTTGGACCTTTTGGAAAAGATTTTCCTGACTCACTTCTGTATTTGTATTGGGTGTCACTACGCTGTACTCCCAAAGTGTCAACATTCACCTTCATCACATACTAATTATTTGTGTATGTCCATTACCTGTCCATCTGAGAGTGCCTTAAGTGCAGAGACTGCGTCCATAGCATCCTTCATTATTTTCCTATGACAAGTCTAGTGCCTGATGCAGGTTTCAAAAATACATGAAATAGATAAACTGATGCTTGCCTGTTGACTTTTTTGAATTTTGAAGTGTCTAAAGGTAGATGCTAATGAGTTCACAGTCAGAGACTTGCTCTAGTTGTGTCATAAGCCTGCTATCCCCGCACTTGGGAGGCTGAGACAAGCAAGGTCAGAGTCCACTTGGACTACATTGCAAGTTAGAGGCCTGCAATGAGCGAGACCTTGTTTCAGAAACAAAAAACAGGAAATACAGAGGTTGGTTGAACAAATGAAAACAGTCTAGATGGGGGAACGTCCCAGCATCTCAGCCTCTCATCTTTGGCAGCTTGTTATGATACTCCTATGTCATCAAACCATTTCTACATATGTCTTCCATCTTGGAATAGCTTAAAACCATCAAGTCCTCATGTCCATTACAAAGCAGAAGAGATAGTTATAATGCATAGTTGGGCCAAGAAATTTGTATTTGGGGAGTCTACTTAACCTTGACAGCTTAACCTTCCCTATAATCTTATAGACAGACACCTTTAACTTTTTCTCTATATTTTCTCATACTTTGAAATTTGGCTGCTCTATAGTCCCCGATGCCCCAGTTCTAGTCTCAAATCTGCTACCAAATCTGTACATGTGGCATATCATTCACTCTCGCTGGGATTTAACACACTAATCCATAAAATAAACAGACTCACTAGCATTCTCCAGCATCTTGTATGAAATTTAATGTGTAACAAAATTCAAAGCCATGACCACATGAATCTGATTAGCTGACTGTTCTAAATTATTCTTCCTTTCTTATTTCTTCTCCAGTGCTGATCTCTCCAGGGCACAGAAATGTATGCAGTTCATTGGTTCTAGAACTTTGAATGCTTTTTTAATGCATTTTCCTGAGTCTTGAAAAGGTCCCTTCCAGACCTCTAGATAAAGGCTTTCCAGAATCTCTTGAAGGTAGTATAAATATTTGTAGGTTTCCAGTGAGCCCAGGGCCAGTTAAGACATACTCAGCTCTTACAGCTGCATCCTGGAGTCTATTGACTTCTATAGTCCAATTTAAATATTGCCTTTGTGACTTCAAATTTTTCCCAGTAAGATTTTTTTTTCTGCACTGTGTGGTCTGTGGTCTGCTCTTGTCTAAGTCAAGGGCAAGACTTATAAGAATTCTTTAGAGATCTGCTGGCGATTTTTCTCTAAGAAAGAAGCAACCGGGTGATTCAGTGGAAGTACATCTAATCTCCCAGGCCCACATAGCAGACTGCAGCCATAATGAGCAACAGAAATGCTTCCCTATTGCCTCATTTTTACCTTCTATGGTGAAGTCTCCACTTTTATGGTACAAAAATCACCTATTCAATTTCAAGCCCTAATAATTGGAAACGAAATATCCATTCCAGACCATCATTGCTGAGCCCACTATACTGTGACCCTAAGCATAGACCAAAGTACTTAGTATATAATATAATTCCAGCTAGAAACTAATATTCACCTACAACTTTCCCCAGCCATATACACACAGGCCCCACCCCCCTTTCTCATGCACACACACACACACACACACACACACACACACAAATTCTGCATGCAAACACTGGAAAATTATCTTAACCTTTATTTTCTAACAAGTAGATTGAAAGGTTGATTCAGGTTTTTGAGTACTAATTTTCCAGAATATGTGTTACTTAAATATATGCTGATCTCAGCAAGAAGAAATTTGGTTATGCAACTTGAGAGCATGAAGGGCTACTGATAAGACCAAATGGTATCATTGGATCCGTTCTGAAGTTAAAGGCAGACTCCTGATTTCTGATGACATAGTTTTGCAAGTGATGTGATAAAACTTTAGTTAAGTATTATACCCAGATCAGTCATTGGGGTTTCTTGCAATGACTGTATGTTTATCCTAAGATTAGATAAAATAGTTTTCTAACAACTTCTTTACTGCCCATTTATCTAAAATCTGACTTCTTACATTTTCATGAGCACAGACTCAAACAGGTCTCTGGTAACAAGGACTGAGCAAGTCCAGTTTACAGACTACGATTGTGGGCTTCTAATAAGTTACCAAACAACTCAGTTGTTATGCTGCCTCATGGAACTACACATATGAAGCAGAGAAGTGGAGCTAACTAGCCAACTGTCTCACTATAATGATGACTTTGTTTCCTTTATGTAGAAGTAGAAATGTTTTGATCAATATAAACACCCTTTAGCCCGTGAAAACAGATTCTGCATAAAGTAGCTTCCATATAGTAGCTATCTTCCTTTAGGGATAAGCATCAAAACATCGCTGGGGAGATAAATTACCTGGGCTCTGTGGTTATATCAATCAAATACATCATGAATTCATCAAGTCCTGACACATGTAAAGGTGCAGAACTTCACCGAAGGAAATGCAGCTACAGAAAGAGGAAAAGTAAAAAAGAGAGGCTTGGTCGACCTTGACTGTGGGAGAGACCATGTTTATTCCCTGTGAGAGGGCATCTTTGACACACATGTGTCTGGATAGCCAAAATACCTAGAAAGAAAGATGGGATGCCATCCCTTATTGAGATAAAAATCCCTTCCTTAGTCTGCAAGGGAATCTGGGGAATGTAGTCTTTGAGCAGGAAACTATCACTTGTAATCTGTTTAAATCACAACTGCCTTCACCAAATTTCCCAAAATGAAAAAAAAATGGCCCAAAGTGTCGCTCAGAAGTAGAGCTACATCTGACCCAGTGCTGCCCAGGTCTGCAAAGAAATGCTTGGCTTATTTTGATCCTTTTTGTGATTAGAAAAAAGCAGAAAGAATAAAGTAACAATTTTGCTATTTCCTGTCTCCTCATTGTAACTATCTCCACTCGGAATTCCCTGGTATCTGCTCTCAATAAATAAACCCACTCCATTTAAAAAACTGAGATGGCACGGCGAATCGGCAGTTAAGAGCACATGTTCTTCTTGCAGAGGGACCCAAATTCAGTTCCTGACATCCATTGTAAGACTTCTTATAATTCCAACTCCAGAAAACCCAACACCCTCTTCTGACTTTGACAAGCATCTCACATACATGCATATACCACATGCAAACACAGAGATACATATATGCATGATTACAATTTAAATCTTTTTAAAAACTGAAGATACTGGGACTGTACCAGAACAATGAACATGCTTCAGGAAACAGTTATACACAGAGAGAAAGAGACAGAAATGCAAAGACAAAAACAGAAACAGAAAGAGAGGCAGAGAATGGCATAGACAAGCTATATTGAGCTTTTGCTCAAGTGCTTTTGTTCCTTCCACAATACAAGCTGGCTTCTGGTTTCATATCAACAAAACATGACACAAAGCACTGTGTTATGTTTTTTAAGTTTTCTTTTTGTTTTCTGTTTTTTCTAAGTTTACTGGCATGGGAACATAGGTTTCCTTATATAGTGTTATATTGTGGAGGTTTTGTTGTTGTTGTTGTTGTTGTAATCAAAACAATTAGTTTCACTTCAGAAGATCTAACTCCATGAGCACATCACAGAATTCTGTTTCCTGTCTGTGCTAATGAAGCCAGGCATTGTGGGAAGCTGAGACAATGGGGAAAAGAAGACCTTATGATGTAACATTGCTTTAATGAAAAAAGAACTAATATCCCTCTGACTCCGTTCTGGGTTAAATGCAGTAGAATGCCTTCATGTTTTGTTTCTTGACCATTCTGGAAGGATACCGTGTGAATGGTTCACATTTAGGTTTGAGGTGTCTCCTAACTTTGTGGATGTTAAAACTGACAACGGCCAAGAATTAATCTTTGAACTTCTGTTCTTCATCCCAAAGACCACACTCATGTTTCTACAATAGATGATTTCATCTCTACAGTGCTTATCCAACTTTGGAGTTCAGCCCCTTACCTCCAAACATGCTTAGAACATCCTTTCTGATCCACTGACCTTCCAATGGACCCTAACCATCCCTGTCATCCCTGTTGTAGTTTCTTCCCAAAGAGCTCTTCCACCTTACCCCTGCACAGTTGATGAACACATTTTCGGTTACCAGTGAGATACCTGAGGGCTTTTTGTTCTAAATGGGAGAAATCCGGAGTAGGTAAGGAGTTCCTTGTCTGGTGTTGGATGTTCCAAGTCCTTGAAGTCCAAAGGCTTACAGATTAGGCTGAGAAATCAGAAGCTTGGAGTTCGAAGTCCTTAAAAAAATTTTTTAATTATTTTATTAGATATTTTCTTCATTTACATTTCAAATGTTATCCTGAATGTCCCCTATACCCTCCCCCCACCCTGCTTCCCTACCTACCCACTCCCACTTCTTGGCCCTGGCATTCCCCTCTATGGGGCATATAAAGTTTGCAAGACCAAGGGGCCTCTCTGACCAATGATGGCTGAATATGCCATCTTCTGCTACATATGCAGCAAGAGACACGAGCTCTGGGGGTACTGGTTAGTTCATATTGTTGCTCCACCTATAGGATTGCAGACCCGTTCAGCTCCTTGGGTACTTTCTCTAACTCCTCCAGTGGGGACCCTGTGTTCCATCCAATACCTGACTGTGTGCATCCACTTCTGTGTTTGTCAGGCACTGGCATAGCCTCACAAGAGGCCACTATATCAGGGTCCCTTCAGCAGAATCTTGCTGACATGTGCAATAGTGTCTGGTTTTGGTGACTGATGATGGGATAGATCCCTGGGTGAGGTAGTCTCTGGATAGTCCATTCTTTCGTCTTAGCTCCAAACTTTGTCTCTGTAACTCCTTTTATGGGTATTTTGTTCCCTATTCTAAGGAGGAATGAAGTATCCACCCGTTGGTTTTCCTNCTTTTTGGTTTTCTTGTGTTTTGCAAAGAAGTCCTGAAAATTTAAAGTTTTAAGTTTTACAAGCTAGCGACTTAGAGTTCTAGGTACTCTGGTTAGAGACTGCAGGCAGCTACCCACCACTCAGGAGTTAATGAAACCCTCAGGCCTATGCAGCAGCCAGGGACACTAGCAGTGAACACCAGTCAGCACTTAGGCTTTGAGTGTTGGAACCATTGGCCTTTTAAGACTTAGTGCTCATGGTCTCTCATATTTGGCTCATCACAGCTGTCCATCGTCAATAGTCTTGGATCTCTCCTTCTTTAGACTTTAACAGCCCTTCAGTGGTTCCCCATCCTCAGCTCCTTGCCATTTCTGCCACTCGCCATTCTCTGGAACTGTTCCGGGCATCCTCTCACCCTTGCTCTATTGCAGTTGCCACTCCTCTTCATTTACCAGGGCAGCCCACTCTGCTTAGGGTTTAAAAGTCATAAAAGCAAGGAAAGGTCACTGAGAAGACTTTTGCAGAAATGCCATGGTACAACACAGAAGGTAAAATTGAAGGTGATCATGGATTAATTA
Source organism: Mus pahari (assembly GCF_900095145.1). Lineage (NCBI taxonomy): Eukaryota > Metazoa > Chordata > Mammalia > Rodentia > Muridae > Mus > Mus pahari. Next base: position 87,303,752 of record NC_034596.1, on the reverse strand, counting down.
CAAGTGATCTAACTTGACTATGTACTTTCCAGAAATATCAAACAAACTCAAGAAAAGTGAAGAAGATCTTGGGAAGACACTACAGGGCAGACACATCTGGGGTTGCTCAGCATTCCAGTACCAGGCATCTTGAATCTTAAGGATGCGATGACAGTAAAGCCTTTGCCATCATGGAATTTAGGATATAATGTGGGAAAAGGGTAAGGGGGGGACTCAAGATTGGGTTGGTTTTGAGAATACACCACCCACCCCACTCAGTGAACTAATAGACACAAAGCCCCTCAGTCTCTGAGGAAAAAAATATAAAACTACCTAAAATATAGAAGGAAATAAAATGTGTGTTAGGTTATTTTATTTTATGCTATTTTATTATTATCACTTAAAAGTCTGCTTGCTATCTAATGATAGACATAAAGAGAGTGGTTCCAGATGGAACAGGACATGGAGAGGAATTGGGATGAGTAGGGAGAGAGAAACTGTAATCAGGATATATTATGTGAGAACAAAAATCCTGTTCAGTAAAAGGAAAAAGAAATTCTCAAAGAATTAATAAAAATTGTAAAATAAAAAGTTTCAATGAGAGAGAGAGAGAGAGAGAGAGAGAGAGAGAGAGAGAGAGAGAGAGAGAAAGAGAGAGAGACTCTGTAGCAACTCAAAGCTAGGCAACATAAAATGAAAATAAATTCTAAATTCTCACCGCCATCTCTTGGTGAAGTGTCTCACTCTTGTAGCTGAGTGGTCCTCCTTCACTTGGGACCCAGTGTGATCATGATTGTCCCAGAATTCATAAGGGCCAGATAAAAAGCCCAATCTGCAAGATAAACAGCTCAGTCTAGGATTTTATTCTTTTGAAAATGATTGTTAAGGGGATCCTGGGGCAAAGGAGATAAACCTAACTGCGTCAAAGAAAGTTTTATCATTAAGAAGGCACAGCAAGCCCTCACTCAGCACTATTGAAGTGACAAATTTCTAGGGACCCACGTTTAAAAAGTATTATGCAATAGATAATTACACTCCAGTGGATGTAACTTAATCATAACATAATTAGAGGCGGAAAAATAAAAAAATATTTCACACGAGCACTAAAATCTGCCAACTTAAACAAATCTTGCTCACTGGCACATATCAGAAGCAGAGGCTTAATCACAATACAGTCTTGATTTGGGTCCCTCTAGGAAGCCACAAGTACAGCCTCTTAATTATTATCAATGACCCAAGAGGGTTTAGTGGGCAGCTTTGGCTGCAATCCTACTTTTAAAAAAAAAAATCACTTATTTATAATGGCTGATCTCGATTATTCTGAGTAAATGTTCTTGGATTTTCTGAAGTCATAGAGAAAGAACGGGTCATTACTGTATTTCAGGTATCCAAGTCTTGCAAGAGTTTCTTTCCTTTTCTGAAGTGTTGAAAATGTTTCCTCCACCTTATAAATCTGAGAGTCACTAGCCTTGGCTTAGGAAGCCAGCAATCCAAAATAAACAACAATAACAAAAAAAAAAGAGAGAGAGAGAGAACCAATTTATCCTTTCTGGCTGTATCTGAATAATACCAAATTTACTGAAACCCTCGAAAATAATCAGTCCATTGTGAGAAGAAGCCAAGGTGCTTTTAATTCTGCAGACGTCAGACATGAATATTGAGTAAAGCTCTCTCTCTTCTCCTACTGTTTTAAGTCAGCGACACAATTTCCATACAGCTTTTTTTTTTAATTTTTACTTCAGATACCTGAATTACAACTTCAGATCCAACACCAAAGAGAGTAAGTCTTCTCCGCACGGTGTAGTTTAAGTCCATTGGCCTTTCTGTTGTTTACTACAGAGGATGGCAACTATTCCACAAGGAGAGTAAATAGTTTCAACTTTTAGGCAAGGTTGAACTCTGCTACATTACCATTCTTCTGTTTTGTTTTAGTTCAGCTATTTAAAATACAAACATAACTCGTCATAAACCATATAAACACAGGCCTGAGCCTGTCAGCCAAGGTCTGTTTTACACCCAGCATCAATGTGGGGAATCTACATTCAAACCAAATTAAGAATAGAGGGAACAATACTCTCTCTGCTTTTGGAAGGCAGCCTCGACCCGTTAAAGGAAAGTTTACTTGACTGTTGCAGCAAAGATAATAGTTTTAAAAATAGATTTGCATTCTAGTTGTTTCCTCCAAGATTGACATAACCATGATCATTTTGAAGCAGAGGCAATGACCTACCTACAGAAGCCCTTGGTCCAGTGACAATCATGACAAAATAAACACAATTATATAACAGGACTCTAAGTCTTTAGTAGAGTGAGAACACAGGTAATCATACTCCCCTTAGAAGTGAGTCTCCCAAGATCCTCTTCTTCCACGTCTCTCTCTAGTACAACTCCACAGAGTAAAGAAGAGCTAAGCTATTGACTGAGATATGTGGGAGCACGGCTGTTCTAAGTCACTCATCCTCGTGTGCATAATCCAAATAAATGCATGCATTTGTCAATATCAACTTGACAGGATCTTTCTTTAGTCTATTGGCTCCTCCTCCATTTGAAATATTTTTTTTCTTGAAAGTTAATTTTATTTTATTTTTGAGCAGTGTGTGCTTTATTTTTTGTCCCCTCCCAGTCCTCCTTCCCAGAGTTCTTTACCCCCTCCTCCCTCCCCTTTGCCTCAGAGAGGGTGCTTCCCTGCCACTGGGCACCCCACCCCCTTCCCTGGGGCATCAAGTCTTTACAGGATTAGGCACATCCTATCCAACTGAAGCCAGACTGGTCAGTCCTCTGGTACATATATACTGGGGGCCTCGGACCAGCCAGTTTATGCTCTTTGGTTGATGGCTTAATCTCTTGGTGATCCCAGGGGTCCAGGTTAGTTGACACTGTTGGTCTTCCTATGGGGATGCCATCCCTTTCAGCTCCTTCAATCTTTCCCCTAACTCTTCCATGGGGTTCCCCAGCCTCAGTCCAATGCTTGGGTAAGTATTTGCATCTGTCTCAGTCAGCTGCTTGTAGAGCCTCTGAAAGAACAGCCTTGCTAGGCTCCTATCTGCAAGCACAACATAGCATCAGTAATAATGTCAGAGTTTATTGCCCACCCATGAGATGGATCGCAAGTTGGGCTAGTTGCTTGTTGGCCTTTTCTTCAGTCTCTGTTCCATTTCTGTCCCTGCATTTCTTTTAGACAGGAACAATTCTGAGTCAAAAATATTAAGTGTTGGTGGGTGACCCTATCCCTCAACCAGGGGTCCTGTCTAACTACCGGACATGGTCTCTTTAGTTTCCATTTCCCTACTGTTGGGCATTTCAGCTAAGGTCACCCACACTGAGTCCTGGGATCCTGTCACATCACAGGTCTCTGGAACATTCTAGACATTCCTCTGACACCCCACACACACACTTTCCACTCCCAGCAGTGACATATTTCCATTCATTCTCTGGTTCTTCTGGGAAGCCCAGAGAAAAATACTCGTTTCTTTTATATTTCCCTAGGAAACTCACAACACAATATTGTACCAAGTCTCTTCCATCTTGCTTTTGTAGTTGATATAGCACTAACTGATAACCTGATACTAGTCTACTTTTCAACCAACCGAAATATGTTCAGGAATCACCTATTACTAGTAGGTGTCTGGAAACCCAAGGTGGAAAAGGGTGTACCAGAAGAAAAGCAGGATCTCAAGGTTACTTGTGGACTCAGAAAAACACATTTATGAACTACATTAACCTGAAATCCAATACTTTTAAATGTTTATTTTTTTAGTACCAGCATATGAATACACTTACAGGCAATGGTAAATAAGAATTAACATGGGCTTAGTATTCACTTTCCAATGAAAACTTTAAACTGCAGCAGGCTCACAAAAGCCTCACTAGAACTAGAGTTCTCTGTCATTCCTGGAACTCTTAATTGTTACCAATTGTCCCAAGGATTGCTACCATTCAACAAATTATAGTCAAGGCATTTGTAATTGCTTCCAGGGCTGGGTAAGCATGCCAAGAAGAAGGGAACCATTACTCTAAGTCTTTTGTTTCATCAAAGTACATTTCCATAGACCCATAATTAAACAATATTACTGAAAGCAGGTCTTCATAAAATAGAAGGGAGTTTCCTGAAACTCAGCATGCTGGATTATTTTTACCTAATAAAAGTAAAGAACCCAGAAATTGACCTAGAATGCTTGTAGAATAAGAAATAGGCATCTAAGACTTGTACACCAGAGCATAGTAATATTGAAAAGGAATGAGTCAAAGTTTAAATGCCATTTCTCTACTTCACTGAGCCTGATCTCCCCCCCCCCCGACTTTCAGTGGGAAGCCTGAAGGAATAGCAATCCAAGGCAATCCTAAAGGAACTGAGGAAGTTATGGGATGCTAAGGCAAAGACAGAGACTAAGAGAGTCTTCATTCCTTCACTGGCCAACTCAAAGGCTGCAAATCCAGTAGTTTCAATACAACCCAATGAGAGGTAAAGAAAACGCTGGACTCCACGCACAATGACATCTTCGTTAACTTTCCTATCACTATAACAAATTCTCTGACAAGAACAACTGAAGGAGAGGGAGAAGCACCCTGAAGGAGAGAGAGTTTATTCTCCCCATCAAAGTTCTGTGCTGAGGTGGTCAACATGGCAGGAGCTTGAAGCAGCTGGCCAGACAGAATAACAGAGAGAGATGCATGCTAGTACTCAGCTCAATTTCCCCATTTTTCTGCAGTTCAGCATCCCCCTGGCCCAGGAAATGGTTTCACACACGGTTAAGACGGGACTTCTCCCATCAATTTATGCAATTAAGATCATCCGCAATATAGTCATAGCAACATGGTCATCTCCTAGGTAGTTCTAAATTCCGTCAAGGTGACAATCAACACTTACATAATGAGCAAGGAAAAAAAAGAAGATTGCGTTTGTGAAGCTTGTTTATCCACAGCAGATAGAAGATCATGATATAAGCCAAGTAAGAGGAGTTCCTTTACCAACAGAGACCAACAAGGACCAGGAAATTACCGCACTGGCCAGAGATGCCTTTCAATTCTGTGAGTAAGACATATAGCTCCTCAAAGAAGCAATGGCACCAGGAGGAGGAAAAATGTTGGATAAACGTGGTAAACCAGCAACCTTTAGTTGCCCTTCAACAGAACATAGCTGTTAAAATAGCACTGCTTAGATTTGTCTGCAAATGGAACTAGTTAGAGCTGAGTATACCAGAACACCATAAAATACATTGTCTGCTCTGGGTAGCTTGGGGGAACTTGAGAACAAAATGGAATTGAGCTATAGAAAACTAAAATGTTGTATTTCTGTGCCTCTAGTAAAGATGCCTAAGTTTATATGCTATGCACTGTGACTATTTTCCTTAAGTTGCCCTGTTCCCCCTCAAGCTGAAGGCGTATGTCAAAACACTTTTACCTACTATAGTACAGAGTACTTGAAATGTTGTCTCGAAATGGAAGAGTTCTTTATAGTAATATTAGATTCGTGCAAGTATAAACCCAAGCGTTAGAGTCAGACAACTAGAATTCAAGTCATGTGTCAGCCACAGTATCTTAACTCACTTGGTACACACTGAGCGCCACTCAACCTTCACAAAACAGAAATAACACATACTTTTCAAGTTTGCTGTCAGCTTAATGTGGAAAGATATGCAATATGCTTGCCACAAGATCTGGCACATGATAAATCTTGTAAAAGAAAAAAATAGAATCTAGTAGCTAGAACCATTCTAGGCTCTGCATTTTTCAGATAAGGCAATATAGCATCAAATATTTCTGGACTGCACCTGAAAATATCCAATTTTATTAATGTGAATTGTATCTTTTTTGTTTTTTAGATTTAAACAGGGTATTAGTTTTCAGAAAGCTACTCATAGCCCTGTCATTTTCTTTTCTTTCTTTCTTTCCTTTTTTTTTATCTTCATGATTAAAACCATCTTCATAGACAGGAAATCCAATTCATAACTAATACCTAAAAAAAGATAGTAACTTACAGTATATGTCCCATGAATGTGCTCCAAGCTTAAGGCCAAGATAAAGATGAAGGAAGTATTCCCCTCTCCATGGGGGGATATTTTTAGAGACTTTTTCTGAATTTCAGAAACTTTGTTGTTGTTCACATTAAAATAGATTAAGTTGAATATCTAATACCAACCTGACTTTCAGCCGTTGGCAAAAGCTACAGATTTCTTGCAGACACAGAAGCAGGGACTACATGACAATAACTGTAGTAGCTATCCTATGCCATGCTATATCTTCTATGCAAGAACACATGGTAAGTGTTTCACCAAAAGCTAAATTATGTGTGAATGCATATATGCATAGATACATACATACATACACACGCTCACATACACATACACACACATATATACATATATTTCTCTCATTTCCGTTCCCATTTACAATGAAGAGACCTCTTGCAGGCAGCTGAACTGGTTAGATATCAAACAACATTTAGTTCCAAGTTGGCTTCATTACCCTTTACATTCAGGTCCTATACAATTTCCTGTGTATTTCCTACGTGCATCAAATGAGGACAGCCTTTCTTAACTTCAAGGTCTTTGTTTTACAAAAGCATTCTGTGTCCTCTTCTGCAAGATACCACATATTGTGTTTCCTGTAAATGTTCATTGCTGGGTAAATAGAGATGAACTTTCTTTAAACAAGGCAGACCACAGCTACCCTTGACTAGACACTGCCAGTTGCGGACTGAGGGGAGCAAGGGAGATTGCAGATTGGTCATTCCCCTTCATAGTTATATATTTGCTTATTTTAGAAGCTATAGGAGCAGAGAAGCAGAAGTGGCGGAGGACTCACGGAACTCTGACATCCCATCCCCATCTGCCAAGTTAGCTAGCCCTTAGCTAAGTGTCTTCATTTTATCTTCTGCAAAATGGGCCTGACTCCTGCAGGCTATAACCATATAGCACAGCCATGTTCATGACACACTATGATCACAAAAGCCTAGCCTCAAATGCTCAGAACACTGCCAAAGCAGTCAACCCAGGTTGCCAGACTGTCATTGTGAGGAAGTATTATTTTCCAATGTAAGATTTCATTTCAAACAAATAACAAAACTCTTTAAAAAAAAAAATACATAAAACAAGTTAATACAGAATGGAATTGGCTCTCAAAAGAACTTGATCATCAATTCTGCTTTCAAGTCCTAGATAATTTATTTTTAAGAGTATTTTTAAGGAGTAGTATTGGGAATTAAACATGGGTTTCACACATGGCAGGCAGGCACTTCTCTATTGACATCTAGCCCTAGTACCTTTTATACTTTTTATTTTGAAGCAGGGTCTCATGAACTTATACAGACCGCCCTTGAGCTCACTGGGTAATCCATTCTGGCTTTCAAGTTGACCTCTTCCTGCCTTGGCCTCTTGCATAGCTGTGATTGCGAGCCTATGCCACCAGACCCTGATCAATCTTGGCTATTCTTCTTTAGATCAAGCATAGATAATGGTGATGACATCCTTTCAGAAACTGTGTTTTGATTTTTTTCTCCTCTCTAACAATATCATTTTTCTTCTTCTTCTTTTTTTTTTTTCCTTTTTGCCTCATTGATGCATAATGAACTCCTGACAGAGATGAATGATGCAAGGGTACTTAATAGTCATAAAAGAAACACTACTCCCTGTGAGCCAGTCTCTCATCCTCTAGATCATTTTCTTCTCAGTATCTTTCAACTTTCTCCTGTTCCAGGATGGATATCTGTCACTCTATGGTTGAGTAAGGAGGAACTTATGAATAGACTCTCAGACCCAGAAAACTAGAAGGGATCTTAGCCATTGTGTTCTCATGTATGGTCAAAAGCCACAGTGAACTTTTGTTCAGTACCAAGCTGACAGTTTCACAGGCTCCATTTTCTCGTGTATATAACTCTCACAACAGTCCTGTAAAATATTTTCATCTCTATTTAAGATGCACTGAAACAAACACTTTGAGATGTGTTTTGCTTTTCAACATGGTACACATACTGAAGAAGCCTCCCATTCAGATTTCAGAACCAATTCAGTTGAAGTCCAAAGCACAGTGTACCAGATAAGTGAGCCAGCAATATGTGAGGATCAAATAACTACTAACAGAAAAACGTTAGATGTCAAGGGTGATGCTCTTGGTGAAAAAGATTCTCATGCAAAGTAGAAGCATCTCTTGTTGTATTTGGTTTTGGCTTTTGTTGTTGTTGATGTTGATGATGTTGTTTTTTGACACAATTGTGTTTCATTACTGACACAAGAAGGTGGAAAGAAATGTTTATACTCAGATGTCCTTAAAGAAGAATTCACCCAAAGTTGGATTTTGTTCTTTTCGATAGTGGGGAAGGATAAGAGAGAGATTCTGATAAATAATTTATGAAGAAGAATGCTTCACTGATCAGATTTGGTGATGAAAAATTTTTCTTTGAAAACCCATGAGTAACTTTCTTAATGGAAATTATCTGCACTTCTCCTGGGTCCGCATTTATTTTTTCCTGCTATTAGTTTGATTTGGGATTGACAGTCTCCTTCCTGCACAAATGTAGCAACAAACACAACGGAAAGTCTTTCTACATGATTATTTTCTAAAGTAATAAGACGTGTGTGACCTGAAAAATCAGCCTTTCCCACGTGTCGGGTAAGGAGGTGGCTGACGATACTTTAAAAGCAGCCTTGTGCTTCCTCCTGCAGCTCAGTAGCTCCTTCTGGGGTCTAGAGCGGGCTTTTGCTGCCATCTACTGGTAAGTCTTGCAAGACAACCGCACGCTTCTGAAAAGGAGAGAATTGAAAAAATGGGGGAGGGGGCTTATTCTATAAGAAAATCCAATTCCGTGAATTTTTACACCGAGTCACAGAGCCTTAAGTATTTTGTGCTAGAGAATGTTTAATAGCGACCCTCTTGTGCAACCCAAGGAAAGATTTTTTTTTTTTCCTCCTTCATTCCCTGGACAAGTGTCGAATTCATCTACATTCACATATCATTCTCAAGAAGCTCAAAGGGAGGAGGGAATATCGTGGCGGTTTGATTACATAGATTGCTAAGATTACTCCTAACTCCTCTTGCTGCCTGAAATTTCTAGCAGACTTTTTTTTAGCCGCTTTCCCCAAATGCATGACATTTCTTCATAGCATCATGCAGCTATCCATAAACTCGCTGATATGCTGGCATGAAGATTAAATGTGGTATGTGCTTAGCATTTCTTGCAAATGCACATGAGCTTTTTAATAAAGACCAGCTGTTCCCATCACATGACAATGACTAATAATTCCATAGTTGTGGCACTTAAGAACAAAACTGCCCAGAATAATGACACTATGGCAATGAGAGACTCTTAAATATTATTAATCCAATGTTTGGTCCTTCAGGAAGGGTGAACGTAAATGACAAAGAGTAAGTCGGGTATATAGGTCTACATATTTCAGCACTGGTTTATATAGAGGAATAGTAGAAAAGACTCAGTTACAGCCCAATTACCTTATCGCAAAATTCTGAAAGACGGAAAGTGAAAATGTAAGGATCTGAATAAATTAATGCAAGTAAAGATTCTAAAGGATTATGCTCAGATCTTTGATTTGGTCACGCATAGTTGGTTTTTTTGTTTTTTGTTTTTTGTTTTTTTTTTTTTTTTTTTTTTTTTTTTTTTTTTTTTTTTTAGCAGATGTAGGAAAAACTGAAGACTTCCTCCTGGAAGGAAGAGAACAGTAGAGAAAGAAGGAATAGCCTCTAGTAAGTTTCAGCACGTGACATGTGTAGCCTGCAAGGGATTTAGGAGCTTCACAGCCAGCATATTGCAAAAGTGGCCATGCTATATTTTTGAGTCCAGTAGAAATGCATGTCAACATGTTTCCAGGAATCTGAGAATAAAAACAACACTTGTGCGAAGTGATCGGTCAAACAATCGCACACTTTTATTCCAAAATCCATAGCAAGTCTGTAACTCTTAAGAGTTCCCTTTAAATTAAAGACTGTGGCACTGCTCAAAAGCACACCACTAGCAGGGGACTGGATACATCATGTCACATCGCCGAGGAGTGTACAACAAGACAGAGTAAAAGGACAGTTTCTGGACATCGACTGCTAGAGTTCAGACCTCTGCTTTCAAACTCTTTATTCCCTTGTCTCCTTGCCTGGAAAGTAGAGACTAGAAAATATGCCAAATGTTTGGAGTTGTTTTAAGGATCAACTAAACTGGACCGATGCAGGTCATTTAAAACAAGGGTCCAATTTGTAGTGACCTTCAAGAGCAAGGTGTTTTTATAGAAGCAGAGGATATTTGGAATAAGAGAGATTTACTTAAAAGAGAGTGAAGGAGTAGCGGAGGTGATGTGGTGGGAACTAAAGCTAACTGTGCAAGCATGATGATGTAAGTGCATATCCCAGCCTACATCTAAAGGTCTGGACATGTTCAGGGACCCCCCTGTTACAACAACACTGAGAGACGGAGATAGGAAAAGGGCCACACACTAGTACCCAAGTGCTGCAGAAACAATGAGCGACCTTGCCTCAAGGGAAGAAGGCTCACAAGAGAAGGTCTCCTTGAGAAATTTCTGTTCAGTCATGATTTCCCAGGTTCCTCATTTTCAAACTATAATTCTTTTTCAAAGTGAAACTGACCTAATTCCTGATGTTTAGGAGACAAGCAGAGCAGAGTTGGGTGAAGCAGGAATAGAAGTCTGAGTAGCTAAGATATCTCCTAGGTCTTGCTGCACTGTAGATGACCGGAGGTAACCCAATAAAGTCATGGAGCAATGAGAAAATCATTGATTTTTTACCTTTTATTTTTCCCATCATAAATGCTCCTTGGAATGGGTTTGACCCCAGCCAAAGAAACACAGTAGGATATATATCTATATCTATATCTATATCTCTATATTCCATATATATGTATATATATTCCATATATATATGGTATATATATATACATATATATATTCTATATATATATGTATATATATATATGGAAAAACAAATACCCCAGTGGGCACCTCATTTTGTCAGGAATTGGTTCTCAAGTCACAGGTGATAAAAAGACTCAGTTCAGAAGATATTCGCAAGCACTAAGGGCATTGTTATGCTTGACCCTCCACCTCACAGGTTAGGTTTAGTTACTGGCTGTTCATCCAGTGGATCCTTAAACCACCAGTGGGGAATGTCCCATAATGAAGCAAAGCCATCCAATTCTGCACAGGTGCTGTGGTAATTGGGACACATTCCACAAGTCTTAGAGTTCAATGGTCCTCAGACCATAAAGTCCTAGCTATGTGGATGTAAACTGGGTCAAATAGCTATCCAATAATATATGCCATAGATGGACAGCTTTGGTCCCTAATGCCCTGCCATGTGCAGACCTGTTTTTACAAGGTAGAAAACATTATACTGCCACTCATTCTGAAGTTAATATTGGTGGCACTGCTGGTGAACAGAAGCCAGCAGAATGGACATTACTTTGAAAATATCCAAGGAAGTATTCTTTCTGGAATTATTTCTGCATTCTGCAAAAAGTACCTTTGCATGAGGACTTATGAGGTAGTAACTCATTCTGACCGTAGTATAAAGTACTAAATGGTGTGGTGTGACTCATTATTCCTTGACCTTCTAATGGTCAAAAAATGTTTTTATTATATCTGTGAGGGTTCCATCCCTATCCTATATGTTCATTTCTGTGGCCTTTTCAATACAGAGACTATACAAAATTTGTAAAACACACCACAAGTTATATTTCTGTTTACATTTGTGTCCATTCTTTTGTGTGCCTCGTTACATCACTTCATACTGATGTGCTTCGTAAATTTTTTCTAAATTTTATAAATTGGAATATTTGCTCAAAAAAGTTCAAATATTTTAAACCACCATTTTAAATAGAATATAGCAAGCCTTTTTGGAATATTTTACATCATCACTAGAATGTTTTCCATACTATGAAAATGAAAATCTTCAAAAGACCACTACTTTCTCTAGAGAGAACACTTCGGTCCAGTATTTTTTGCTGTCTAATGAAAATTGTACATGAAATAATTAGAACTTTTTAAATCAAAGTATGAGATAGGAAAATAAATTATAAATAGTTATCTAGAAAAAAATAAGCAGCCTCCTAGGTAATATACCAGAAGTATAAAACATCTAAGCCCCATTTTACCTAATATATGTAGATAGACATCCATAGACAGAGGAGGAAAATACTTACTTTGATTCTTTTTTAAAAGATTTATTTATTTATTTATTTATTTATTTATTTATTTTTATGTATATGAGTACACTGTAACTGTACTGATGGTTGTGAGCCATGATGTGGTTGCTGGGAATTTGAATTCAGGACCTCTGCTTGCTCTGGTGGGCCCCACTTGCTCCGGTCTCACTCTGGTTTAAAGATTTATTTATTATATATAATCTAAGTACACTCTAGTTGTCTTCAGACACCCTAGAAGAGGGCATCAGGTCTCATTACAGATGGTTGTGAGCTACCATGTGATTGCTCGGATTTGAACTCAGGACCTTCGAAAGAGCAGCCAGTGCTCTTAACCGCTGAGCCATCTGTCCAGTCCCCTTTATTTTGATTCTTATACTTGTGATTCAGCTTTTGAGCTGATCAACTACCATTAGCAGACTGCAGTGGACAGCAAGTGCCACTTTTAGAAAATGAAAGTGCTATTTTGCAGCACCCATTTCTGTTAGGAATCAGACCTTGACCAAAACTCTTCCCCTCAGATAAGCACAACTCATGTAGCTATTGACATGAAGGGAAAGAGATAAGGAATCACTGCCTGTGATAGCAGGCTTTGTCGGAGATGGGAATCCACAGTAATGTGTGTACAGAGGCACACTGAAGTACTGTCAGAACGTTTACTCTAGGCTGCACTACTGTGCTCGCCCACAATCACTATTGAGACAAACTCCATTTTTACTTTGGGATTTAGTGTTCTTTGGTTGCAGTGAAGAGTTATAAACTGATTGCTTGCTGCCTTTGGACCACGGGATTGACATTTACTACATAACAATCAGGACATCAGCCAGTTCCTTGTACTACGTATCTTAGAATTGAATCTTCCTTTGTAAAACAACTAATAATATCATTCAGCTTAACGTCATCTACATAATAGATGTGCCAAATCAAAACTGTCAATTCACCAAAGACAATAAAGTGGAATATAATTCTCTGGGCTCTCTTTGTCATGTCACCTGTGGGGACATTTCTTTTCAACCTAATGGAACTGCATGGCAGGTGAATAAAATGAGGTTACCTCAACCCACATCCACAGTCTTGCCACATATCAAGACAATACACATAAAAGCCACACTTACCTCCAGTTCTGCAGTGAGTCCAACACTGTCATGTACCAGAGTGAGGCAAGGGGGTGCTCAGCACTTGAAGTCACCACACTGAGTAGTAGGCTATGCTTGTCAGTTCCCCTTAGAGATATCAAAATAAAAGTCAGTATTTGATAGGAATCTAACACAGAAAAGTATATCCAGAATGGTGTTATCTGTAGGGTACCAGCAAAATGTTCCAAAACCAGGGGGATAACCAATGACCACAGTACCATGCAAAACAGAAAGGAGTCCCAGATACAACATCCTAATAAAACCAAACTTAGCACAAAGGATTACGTTAATGGTTTGCTCAAATCCAACAGATCTTAAGTCAAGAAACTGAGAAGTAAAAGGTGAAAGATTTATACTATCCGAAGGAAACGGGGCTGGATATTGGTGCGAGGCATCTCTGGGATTACCTATGGACTTGGCCTCCCCTTGAGCTGGATCCTACTTTGGGCCTGTGGCTGGATCTTCTTTTCCTCATAATCTTCTCCATTTCCATCCCTGCAGTTCTTTCAGACAGGAACAATTATGGGTCAGAGTTTTGACTGTGGGATGGCAACCCCCCCACCCTCACTTGATCCCCTGTCTTTCTGCTGGAGGTGGGCTCTGCAAGTTCCCTCTCCCCAATGTAGGACATTTCATCTAAGGTCCCTCTCTTTGAATCCTGAGAGTCTCTCACCTCCCAGGTCTCCGATATATTCTAGAGGGTCCCCCCAATCTCCTACATCCTGAGGTTGCATGTTTCCCTTCTTTCTGCTGTCCCTCGGGGATTTTAGTCTTTTTCCCCCACCCAATACCCAATCACAATCCCCTCTCTTTCCCCCATTCCTTTTCCCTCCTATACTCCCCCCTCCCCTCTTGTAGTTGGTTTCTTTTCCCAATGAGACTGAGGGATCCTCACTTGGACCCTTCAGCTTGTTGACCTTTTTGAGTTATGTGGGCTGTATCTTGGGTATTTGGCACATTTTTTGGCTAATATCCACTTAATAGTGAGTATATACTATACTTGTCCTTTGTGTCTGAGTTACTTCACTCAGGATAATATTATCTAGTTTTATCTATTGCCTACAAAACTCAGGATGTTCTCATTCTTAATACCCGAGTAGTATTCCGTTGTGCCCAAAGTGGGATCCAGCTCAATGGGAGGCCCCAAGACCTGACACTATCACGGAGGCTTTGGAGCACTTACGAAAAGGGATCTAGCATGACTGCTTTCTGAAAGACCAAACAAGCAGCTGAAAGAGTCAGATGCAGATATTTGCACCCACCCAATGGACAGAAGTTGCTGATCCCTGTGATTGAATTAGGGGAAAGAAGCTGAAGAGGAGTGTAAACTAGTAGGAGGACCAGTAGTCTCAATTGACCTGGACCCCCTGGACTTTCAGACACTGGACCACCAACTAGACAGCTTACACTAGCTGATATGAGGCCTCCAACATGTACACTGGACCACCAACTAGACAGCTTACACTAGCTGATATGAGGCCTCCAACATGTGTACAGCAGAAGACTGCTGGGTCTGGGTATAGTCAGAGATGATGCACCTAACCCTCAAGAGAATGGAGGCCCCAGGGAATTTAGATGTCAGGTGGGGTTAGGGTCAGGGTTGGGGACATCCTCATTGAGATAGGGGGCAGGGAGGAGGTATGGAATGTGGAACAGTTGGAGGGTAGACTGGGAGGGGAATAAAATCTGCAGTTTAAAATATATATATAATAAAAGAGGGGTTCTGCAAGGCTCTGCTGTGTGAACCAATGAGCTCAAAGCAGAGAGCAAACTCCACTTCCCACAGCCAACTGAACAATGATAAATGCTGTATTTTATTTTCCGAAGCATCATCTTTCAAGAAAGCAGCCAAAGAAGTAAAGATTGGGTATCTCAGTATAAATAATACTGGAGCTCCACATGTCACTGATACTTACTGCTGACAAATCAGTATAAATATTTGAGATACTAAAGAAAAGGGGAGTTGAAGTCATTGTGCTGAAACAAGCTAATTCATTTTTAAGGAGAAAGAATTGGGTTGGTTTTAATCTGGGAGAAGACATATAGATACAAAGATTGAGGGTGGAACAATTTCTTTCTATAATTCTAACCTTTGTCAGAAAAGACAGAACAATTACACACACACACACACACACACACACACACACACACAATGGAAACAGGATGAATATTCAAAAGAAAGAGGAATGGTTTTGCTTTCTCCCTAGAGCAGCTTTCTTCCAAATTATTTATTAGGACAAATTTTAATGTGTCTACAAAACTGATAAAATTTTCATTTAGTCTAGCCACAAAAGGTGCTACCTTCAATATTAGTTAAAGAATAATATCCTATTCCTTTTTTTTTTTTTTTTTTTGAGAGGAAAGTGTTTATTTGGCTTACACTTTCATATCACTGCTCATCATCAAAGGAATTCAGGACAGGAACTCAAATCATTCCTTTTTTTTTTAAGATTTATTTTATTTATATGAGTACACTGTAGCTGTCTTCAGACACACTAGAAGAGGGCATCAGACTCCATCACAGATGGCTGTGAGCCACCATGTGGTTGCTGGGAATTGAACTCAGGACCTTTGGAAGAGCTCTTAACCACTGACCCATCTCACCAGCCCAATATCCTCATTCCTTATTGAGTTATTATTTAGTGGATGCCTTTTGAAGTTCTCAAGTTGGCTAACAGTAAAATGAAGCTAACAGTAATAAGAATTGTAGAACAACACTTACAGAGGCTTCCCTTTTAGGATCTCCCCAGGGGTTCAGTCTCTTTAATCATCCTTCTTCTCTTAAGGCTAGAACCCTGCATTCACACTGACCTACCCAGGGAAGTGCTTTTATTTGTATTCACTTAGTAACAATTTTTGGCAAGAATATCTTAGCAAATGAAAGAACTCAGGCATCTGAAAGACCTTCACTTTTCATACTTAGATAAAGAGGTCACTCCTGAACTCAGTTCTCTCATCTGACAGGCACCGCAATACCTGTAGTAAAAGTTATTTCAGAAACACTGGGAACAAAAACAAAGGCAAAAATACATGGCAAAATACTACAGCTTAAAAACGTTAGATTTTTTTTTTAGCAGTATTCTTCTCATTCCTCCTAAACTATGCCAGCATGTCCCAGAGTCATATTGATACTGCTTCAAGATCTGAGTCATGAACAATGTGACTCTAAGTCAGCTAAATTTCCTAAATTAGCCACATTATATAATTAGTATCTCTTGATGTATGTATGTATCTGAGGTATTTTTTCCCATAATTATCTTTTCCTTCCTCTCTTCAGCTACACTACCACCCACATAGTTTTCAAATTACAGCTTTCATAGCCCTAGTTTACACAACTACTCAAGTGTACCATCTTTTTATGTTTTCTCTCTTTTATCTACCTCATCTTCACAGCAGATATGACATGCAGTCCATCACAAGTATACATATATCTGTGGAAATGTAACTCTGCTCTTCAGTCACAAGCAAAGGTCCAACTCAGGGCAAACAGGGACCCATGCTTTGCAACACAGTGAAAAGGCCTACTTCCCTCTTCCTCTCCAGCTGCTGGCTCAGCTGCCCTCATTCGGGGACCTTGTAGATAGTGGAATGTACCATGCCATCATGGCCTTTGAACTAAAGGAGGGAGAGCCACTAGGCATCCAAGCCAACAGCCACAACAACTCTCTAGCACCGTGGACATGCAGCCCCCCAGGGAGTCTGCCAATCTTAGAATGAAATTTCAGTTCCGAGTCATGAGTTGCCAGACAACTCAGAAATGAATATAGCTTGTTCTCTCTCCTATGACTATTTGGACTGGGCCAAATCCATCAAGGGAAATAAAGCATAGAAGAAAACAGAAAGAACTTTTCTTCATGTCAAGAGTTTACATAGTTTTTATTATTATTATTCTTTAATCTTTTTTTTTTTACAGTCCAGTCATTATCCCCCTGCCACTCCACCCTCAGACAGTTCCTCATCCCATTCCTTCCTTCCTGTCTCCAAGATGTACCCACTCCCTACCCCACCAAACTTCCCCCCTCCCTAGGGACCTCAAGTCTCTCTCAAGGGTTAGGTGCTTCTTCTCTCACTGAGGCCAGACCAGGCAGCCCTCTGCTGTATGCTGCCTGGTTGGTGGCTCACTGCCTGAGAGGTCTCAGGGGTCCAGGTTAGTTGATACTGCTGGTCTTCCTATGAGATTGCCCTCCTTCTCAGCGTTTTCCAGCCTTTCCCTAGTTCTACCACAGGGGACTCAGGCTTCTGTCCATTGCTTGGGTGTAAGTATCTCTTTCAGCGGCTTGTTGAGCCTCTCAGAGGCCTGTTCCTGTTCCTGTTGAGTTTACAGATTTTCTTAAGATTTCTTTTGACTCTTTAATTACACATAATCTATCATCTCAATCTGTTAGACTTTGAATGACCAGCAACTCCATTACTGTGAAATCAATAATTTATGAACATCAAAATTCTCTTCCCCATGCTGGTACTTTAAAAAGCACTGAAGGGTCACAATTGCCTAAAATTGGGAGATTTTGTGTTCCAGATATAATAAATTAAAATATTTTTGCAAAACTCTTAACAAACACTTGAACATACTAAGTGGGACTAATCATGGCAAAGTGATTTCACTTCATGAGCCCAGAGTCCTCACTCAGAAAAGGGTACAACTATTTTCTTCATATATTAGCTGAGGCATCAGAGTTGAGACAAGTCCTAGTGTCCAGCAGTATTTTCCAGGATAAACAGAGAAAACTAAACAGGTTCGATCCTCAATCCCTCTTCTTAACCACTGGGTTTGGTTTATTGTCAGTTAAGAGAGTGTATCAGTACAAATCACTGACTAATATTTCTAAGGCAGAAACACCCAGGCAGGAATTAATGTAGAAAGAAAATGATGGAAATGTGAGAAAAGAGCATCAGACAAGGATGAACTCTATATATCAACTGCCTTGATCCCCTTTCAGTGTGAAAAATACCCATGCTGAGAACAGAATAAAAGACTCTTTGTTTCCATATGCACAAGGCAAAAGCACAGACATCTGAGGCTCAGTGTTGTAGCTGCCACCCTCTTCCGGTTTCCCTGCTTGAGGGTCCAATTAAAATAGAAAAAAGATGGAGTTGGTGTTTATCTGTTACCAAGAGCTATATATTATTCCCTTTGATTTCTCTAGGCATAAAGAGAGTTGGGCTCGTAGGAGGAAAGAAGCAAGAACCGGTGACAGCCATCTGCTCAGATCATAAAGGGCAGCCTGTCAACAGCATGCTTAATAAAGCCATTTCTTCCCAGGAACGCTTATCAACTGCGGAGGTGGAAGGTCACTGAACCCTGTGCAGTCGAGATGGCCAGAGTTTCAATGGTATACTTCTACATGTTGCTCTCTCTGCTGCTGTCAGAGTCACAGCTACTAGTGTTAGGTACCAGACATCAGGCACCTCTCTTATTAAAAAGCTGTTTCCTAAAACAACAGAAAACAGTGAGATTTCTACAGGCTACGTGAATCGCCAAATGAGCCAGCCTTGTATCTTGCACTGATTAAGCAATGTTCATCAAGCAGAGGGTGTTGCTGAAACACAGCTTGCTCCCACATATACCTTACTGCTGACCTGCTCTGGGGAAATTGCTTTTATTGAGTCTTCACATCGTGTGGAGTTCAGATATTTTCTCACAGTTCTCAAGGCTACAGAGTAACAGCTTGAACTCAGATTGTTTTCCTTCTAAGTCTAGCAGGTTTTCCTTTATGCAAGAACCACGGATCTTTAGGCTTTTGTTGTTAGGTAAATGCAGAAAAAAAAAAACCCTTTTATGCGTATGGGCTGTATAAGCCACTTTCATGGACACAGATGTCAAGTGTTAGGCTATTCATCAATAAGAATAACAGTAATTGGCCTGAAAAGATGGGTCAGTACTTCAGAGTACTCAAGGACCAGAGTTTGTGTCCTAACACTCACTTAACAAGCCTCCAGTTCTGAGGGATTCAAATAACCTTTTCTAGCGTCTGAGCATACAGGTATGTGCATGTGCGCATGCACACATGCACACTCACAAAAATAAATGATTGAAAGATAAATAACTTGACTTGAATCAGCATAGCTGTGAACCCCAGCATTTAGTACTCATGGTGACGTTTTCTTTGTGTCCTTTTTTTTTTTTTTAATTCTACATGGATAAGAATTCTTTCTTCATATCTACATAGAACAAACTTCTTAAAGCTCCTCCTCCTCTTAATACTTGAAGATACTCTAATAAAAAACTGAAATAAAAGAATATATTTAATATCTGTGAAAGCCACTGTCTGATTTTCTTCAGCTACAGCCTGCTGTCTTGACTCTGTTGCTTTATGCTTCTATGCTAATTTCACTGTATTAAAAACTGTCTACAGTCTGTGTACTTTATTAAATCCAAGGCCTCTTGTCTACCTTTTCTTTCCAGGTGAGAACTGACACTTCTGAAATTAGAACCACCAAAGCACCGAAGCCAGAGCTGCCTTTCTTTCCAAATGACTCACATGTGCTCCAAACCGTTGGTGATCTGGTGCTGAGTGGCTCTTGGATGTCCTTGTGTGGTTAGCCACCACGCACAGCTAGTGACTTATGGCCAATGTGGTGTGAAGCTTACGTTTCCAATTGGAGTACTTTCCTCAATTCCAACCTTCGCCAGTGCTGATGGAATGTCATCACCTATAGATTGAATTTTTTTTTTTTGAACCTACAACATCAGAAAAAGAAAAAAAAAAATCTCATCTCAAAGTTTTTCCAAGGAGGTGACCGTCTAGTCTCAAAACCTGCTCCCAGCAGCATGTTCCATCAATCAATATGTGCAACGTTTTCTTGTAAATTTGAAAGAAATCCAAATTCTTCCGATCCCAAAGCCAAGTACAGATGCATGGAAAATATTATTCATCCTTCCCTGACAATAGGCTCTATTCCATACATGCTTTGTTAAGACTATAGTGTCAGACAAGGTACACACAGGGATTCCACTTGGTAGCAACCAAGACCCGGGTGAAAGCAAAGGGGTGCTGGCTCGATTCTCTCTTCCTTTCTAAAGATCTGTTGGAGTCTAACGATTCTGGAGTCTGGACCAAAGGCACCCAACATTACTAAAATTCAGTCAACTGCTATGGAGACAGGTTACAAAGCAAGTGAACTGGGTAACTGATCTGGAGCAAGGGGTGTCTGCCTTTAGAACAAAGATTATTAACCAAACTACAAATCTACAGACTGGGACAGGATCCAAGACCTCAGAGACAAGCAGCTAGAAAGGGAGGTTTGCTCTTTACAAGTCCCTTTTCAAGACAGGGCTTTTCAAATAGTCGTGTTCCTAACTGACACAGCAATTCTACAGTGTCTACAAGGAAGGAAAGAATTTTTATCATGCTATCCAATTTATGGACTTCTGCATTTGAAATTGTCTTTGGTCCAGTTAACTGGTTCATTTAATTTGGTTTAAAAATATTAGTTTAAGATAATTATAAAAGGAGTGCAGAAATTTAGCATTTTATGTACCTACATAGATAATAACAATTCCTAGATATTCTTTTATAAATGCTCAGGTCCTTTTGTTGGTGTTCATTATTTGGTTTTGTTTTGGGTTTTTCAAGCCTACACTGTGCTATATAACACAGGCTGATCCAAAATTCACAATCCTTCTACCTCTGCCTGTTGAGATTATAGGAATGTGTTGAGATTAACCACCATGTATGGTTAGCTTAATCCTCTGGCATGAAACCACATATATTACACCTTCCAAGATATTCCAAGATACTCCATCCTAATTTTGTCAATGAAAATATAGCGGCCTCTTGGGAGGCTATATCAGTGCCTGGCAAACACAGAAGTGGATGCTCACAGTCAGCTATTGGATGGAATACAGGGCCCCCAATGGAGGAGCTAGAGAAAGTACCCAAGGAGCTGAAGGGGGTTGCAACCCTGTAGGTGGAACAACAATATGAACTAACCAGTANCCCCTNAGCTCGTGTCTCTAGCTGCATATGTANCAGAAGATGGCCTAATCNGCNNTCATTGGGAAGANAGGCCCCTTGGTCTTGCAAACTTTATNTGACCCAGCACAGGGGAATGCCAGGGCCAAGAAGTGGGAGTGGGTGGGTAGGGGAGCAGGGGCGGGGGGAGGGTATAGGAAACTTTCGGGACAGCATTTGAAATGTAAATAAAGAAAATATCTAATAAAAAAAAAGAAAAGAAAAGAATCAGAAATTAAAATTTTTACAAAGCAATTGCAGTAAAATGACCTTCTAGGGATTTCTTTTCCTCCAGTCTCACAAAGCCTAATTTGACCTTAAAATTTATTTTAACCCTAATTTTACTTATTTTTAATAATTTATGTTTACCAAGTCTTTTATAAAATGTTCAACTTAGTTTTATAGAAGCATTTGTTTACTAGCTAGTGTAACATTGAATGCATTCCATGGTTAGAATATAGGGTACAAGTGACACAAGGAAAAGCTAAGATATTTCATCCAAGGATAGAGTAATATCAAGAGATATTGAATTATACTTGAGTTAAAATGAAGTCATGAATATTATGAACTGTGCATTCATTTCTCCTATACTTCATTATGTAATTAAATCAACAAGGCAAAATATTTGTTTTATATGTCCAGTACTCTGAAGATTTCTTGTGAAAAAAATGTAATCAAGTATTCTTTATTCTTGATTGTTCAACACATTTTCAATGCTAAAATGTGAAGAAGACTGGTTCAATTAAACAGTTAAAAATTGTAAATACCTTTGCTAAAAACATGATAAACATTATCAATAAAATTCTTGCATGTTGTTAACAACAAATAATAAAACATCCATATGTTCTTTTGCCCTTATTCCTTTTTGATCACAGCAGATACATTAAGTGTGAGAAACTTAAAGAAAGGCAATGTACTCCCAGAGACTAAGACACTCTGATGTACTCTTCAGGAAGATATGAAAGACACTAAATAGACAACTTACTATGTGAGTTATCATCTCGTCACTGTGACAACACACCCAAGACAACAGCTTCAGGAGGTAAGATGTATTTTGGCTCATGGCTTCTGAAGTTTCACTCCATGGCTAGCTGGCTCCATTGTCCATATACCTGTGGAAAGAAAGAAATAACAATAGCAGAAATGCAGCCAGGAAGCAGAAAATCAGAGAAAGGAAGGGAATAAGGATAAGATAGATCCTTCAAAGAAAAGTTCCTATTTCCTAATAGTTCATTCAGGTATGAACTCATCAATAGATTGATCAATTGATAAAATAAAATAATCCTATGTGTCATGGTTTGTATATGCTTGGCCCATGGAGCTGAATTATTAGGAGGCATGGCCTTGTTGGAGTAGGTATGCCACTGTGGGCGTGGGCTTAAGACCCTCATCCTGGCTGCCTGGAAGTCAGTATTTTCCTAGAAGCCTTCATATAAAAATGTAGAACTCTTAGCTCCTCCTGCCCCATGCTTGTCTAGATGCCACTGTGTTCCCACATTGATGATAATGGACCAAATCTCTGAACCTGTAAGCCAGCCCCAATTAAATGATATCCTTTATAAGACTTGCTTTGGTCGTGGTATCTGTTCACAGCAGCAAAACTGTAACTAAGACACCATGATACAATGACTATTCTGTCACTAACAACTGAGAAATAAGACTTCAGCACATGAGCCTTTGAGATCATATTACATCTAAATCATAAAACTATATATTTAAAATGGAAAGTTTTAACCTGGGCTCATAGGAGTTCACAGAGACTGAACTGCCAGCCAGAGGGCATGCATGGTACTGATAAAAGTCCTCTGCACATGTGTAACAGTTGTGTAGTTTGGTCTTCTTGTGGGACTCCTATCAACAGGAACAGGAGCCTTCTCTGACTCGGATACATGATTTTGGACCCTTTTCTCCTACTGTGCTGTCTAATCTAGTATTAATAGGAGAAGAGGCACCTAGTTTTACTGCAGCTTGATAGCCACAACTGGTTGGTAACCATGGGAGGCCTACCCTTTGCCATATTTTGAAGAGAAACAGAGGTGTAGGGGATGTAGGAGGAAAGAAAAGTAGGGATACACACACACACGTGTGTGTGTGTGTGTGTATGTGAATATATATATATATATATATATATATATATATATATATATATATATACACATTTGAATATTTAAAACACTGACTACCAATAGTTAGGGTTAAAAGAAGGTAAGTGAAGAAATTAAAAAGTAAAATACAATAAAATGGAAAGTGTTGGCAATATAAGAAGAGCACAATTAATGACTGTCTGGCAATATTTACATGTATCTTACTACCAATAGCCCAAAGCAAAGAATATCCAGGCAGTTTATGTTGGATAAAAGAAAGAGAATAATGTGTCATCTCATGTTCTTCTACTCTGTTTTCTATTCTAACTGTTTAAAGTGGAAGGAGAACTTAGCCCCTCATGAGAGAGACTGACTATGAAACTATAGACCCTACTTTGCTACTATCTAGTGATGCCCTGTTGGGCAAATCACTCAACACCTATAAGCATTGCTTTTCCATAAAAGTATCCTTACTTTTTTCCTTCCAAGGCTTGGATGGATGTGACCCCCTGATTTTTTTTTTCATCTTTAACCTATAGCTATGTCTGGTAAATTATGTTATAATTCCTAGGTGGATATTTACCCTTTGTTCTGCTATGATATTTGAGATTAGATTGAGTACTTCTTATCTTTGATAGAATAAATCTAGCAAAGAAAGTAGGACTTTTGAGTTCTTCTATGGACTTCTCTGATACTGTATGTGAAACTGCTAAATTCACTTTGGCTGAGGATATTCTAGGATTTCCCTAAGTACAAGCTCCGTTCAGTTCCCTTTAAAGAGTGATGATGCTACTGTGAGACCGCAACCTAAATTCAACATAGTGCCTTGATACTTTTACATTAAACTTAAAACCTCTCCTAGTTATATGACTCTGAGACCAGATGCAAAGCCTTTGATATGGTATCTTTTGCCCATTAACAGTTAATAAAACCCACAAAAATGCAACCTTGAGATTTCCTGGACTCAGAATAACACCTTTATGATTATATCAGCCTTGCAAGAAGTCACTGGGACATCCTAGAGGAAATGGTTGAGGCTTCATCTAGTCTCAGAATCTATGTTTTTCAGTAGAGCTATTTGAGAGTCTATGTATGGGGCGGGGGAGTGGAGGGACAAGTATGTCATGTATGCCCTTCAGTTGGTGTCTTAGACTCTGGGAGCTCACAGGGGTTCAGGTTAGTTGATACTGTTGGTCTTCCTATGGGATTGCCATCCCCTTAGGAGAGAAGTCCAGAGGGCCAGGAGAATGAATGGAAAAGGGCAACTGCGGGGAGTCAGGACACAGAGGGTGGGGCTGGGGAACCTCTAGAAAGCCCCAGAGACCTCGGATATGAGAGGCTCCCAGGACTCAATGGGGATGACCTTAGCCGAAATACCCAACAGTGACGAGATGGAACCTGAAGAGACTACTTCCAGTAAATAGACAGAGCCCACTGTAGAGGGATAGGATCACCAACCTACCTTCAAATTTTTTGACCCAGAATTGTTCAAGTTGAAAAGAAATGCAGGAACAAAAATGGAACAGAATATGAAGGGAAAGCCATCTAGTGACTGGCCTAACTTGGAATCCATCCCATGGACAGGTACCAAACCCTGACACTATTGCTGATGCCATGTTGTGCTTGCAGACAGGAACCTCTGAGAGGCTCTATCAGCAGCTGACTGAGACAGATGCAGACACTTACAGCCGACCACTGGACTCAGGTAGGGGCCCCCTATGGATGAGTTAATGGAAGGATTAAAGGAAACATTTTTCTTCTTTGGACAGTTCCCAGAAGAAAAAAAATCACCTCCCAAATTTAAGATCCATTGCAATAGTGCATTGCTCACAAGTTTGTGGTGATCAAGGAAATCTGGACTCAATACGGGTGTGTTTTCTTTTAAGTTCCTGCATTTTCTAATAAAACGAAATACAAAGCTTTTCTCATTTCTGTCTTCTAAGTCCTGGTTCAAGACCTTTGAGTAGCTACCATAAACTGCTCACTCATGAGAACCTAGTCCATACCTCAACTTCTGAGCAATCATATTTTCTAAGCTATTGTCCCTCAGAGGGTTAAAGTAAGTATTTTACATGGCACTAACAGTCTTTTGCAAAGACCAGAAATCATTTCATGCAATGAGAAAATAATGGAGGATGCTCTGGAACTAAGCCACTAAAAGCCATCTTTTGAGGCTAACATGTGCAAATGGCTTGGCTGGGATCTACTGCTTTTAAGGCATAGTAATTTAGAAGCTTGTTTAAATCCTTTTAACTGCATTGCTATTTAAACTGCATTTGTATATCTGAAGACCAGAGGCCCTATTACAAATCTCTTGGAAACTTACTGCTAATTTATTAAATAAGAAGTAATAACTGTAGTGGCTGTGAGAATTCACAACATATATGAGACTGAGGACAAAGTAGGAAAATCACCAGATGACTAGAGCAGCCTATGACTGGCCATTCCCACTGTGTAAACCTTTAAAATAAAACAATCACCCCGGCAAGCAAATGCTTCTACTCCTTAAAGAGATCAGCAGTATAACCTGCTCATCTCTCTAAAGTCCTTCCTTCCTGAATCCTTTTTTATCTTCTCTGAAACCAGGTTAAGCCCTTTGGGTTATATACAATGTATAATGTAACCCGACAACAACATAATATACACTCATCACCCAAAAGTCCTCACAATTATCCCGCCTGCTTCTCCAAAGCACCACCATTCATGTGGACAGGTGTTTCGTAACCCTTCACTGCTTATCACTTCTTCCCAGTAATAAAATATAAAAGCATCCAAAAGGGATGCTTTCTTGGCAAATGATAGCTCATTTGAAATGCACTCTATAATTAACAACTTTCAAAGCAAAGAGGTAAATTTTGTCACATGTATTATTAAAGCAGATCTAAGTCCCCCAGGACCAAATTAAGCACTTGATTAAAAATGTCCATGTTAAAAGAAACAAGTAGATAGGGAGTTGAGCTCTCAGCAATTCCAAATTAGTGTGCTGATTGAAGTGCCTGTTCAAGCCATGTAGAAAGACATAGATCGTGGACTGCCTTCACGATGAGGACTCAAGTGCCCCAACATGAATGCCAGTCAGCCAGAGTCAAGTTTAATGCGGTCCCTTGAAAGGAGCAAAGATAGGGGATTGCAATGAGAAATCTCACAGGCAGATAAGCATGATGAAATTCAAAAATAATAATTGGAAATTCATAAACTTGGGATCATTCATTCTTGAATTACTTAATTTTATTTTCAAACAGTGGGTTACATACTAGATCATGGGTTTATAGTATTTATCTTTATTGTTCGCGACACCCTTGGTCTTCACTTGGGATATGTCTGTTTCTATTTGTGTGAATTGAAAGGATGGAAGGAAAAGATCCCCAAAGAAACTCATGTGACTTTAGTGAAAACAGGAATACAAACTGCACCTGAACAACCTTTGCTATGGTACATAGAGAGTGCTATCTCTCCTTTAAAGTGTGCAAGATGTTTTTTTTTGCATATATAATAATACTGTTTAACAATTTAGCATATAAATATTATGTCTCAATTATGAAGTTGATTATGGATCAACTTCACACTTTATTTTCTCCCCTTCTCCTTCCTTATCCCTTCCACAACTATTTCCTCCCAATTTCATGTGGATGTGCACTTTTGGGTCACAAAGTCCCAGTTCTAGGTGAGGTAATAATGACAATTGGTGGCTTCCCAGGGAGGGAGGATTAGTTTTCATTAAGGCTAAGGCCTCCATACCTAGTGTATGGCCCTACACTCATGGCACACACTGGCAGTATTAAGTGTACTTGGTGGGTCTTTAAAAATGAACAAGTTGATTTTACACAGTTTTTAACTCTAATTATTCCTTGCCAAACTTCCACAAATATTTCCAATTGTCTCTACGAATTATTACATATTCATCAACAATCAAGCTGCTGTGATGTTGTAGAAGTGGATCAGGATATAAAAGATACTCAACTGTAATTTCCACATTCCTGTGCCATAGTGGGGAACAAAACAAAAAGGAACTGAACCATGGACACTCGGAAACTGGTAGAAAGAGACTGTTGATTAGGAGAGCAATTCCAAACATGGAAATAGTCTAGAGAGCTAGAAAGTTAGGGGTTCAACAGCCCTGGGCCAGGACAGATGTGGCCCTTCTATGGCTTACTTAGATAGCACTGCCTTCTACAACATTTATATATCATGTATGTTGTTATTTAAATGATAGCCACGTCCGTTGAGAGATAGCCTTCCTGCAAACTAGCTTGGCTCATATGTTAATCCTGAGGCCTCTCTCTCTACCTTATAACCACGCCTCAGTGGTAAAGTTAAATAGGAATGTCACCGAGTGTGTGTGTGTGTGTGTGTGTGTGTGTGTG
>NC_034596.1:87271012-87275984 GCF_900095145.1 Mus pahari | reverse complement strand
GTGTGTGTGTGTGTGTGTGTGTGTGTGTGTGTGTGTGTGTGTGTGTATGTGCGTGTGTATGTTTTAACATCAAGAAGAAGGAGAAGGAAAAGAAGAGGAAGAAGAATAAAGTGATAGATATAATAGACAAGGACTCATGACGAACAGCCTTAACTTGGTGATTGCAGCAAACAAGAGAAAATTTATCAACCATGGTGAAGTAGCTCAATGTCATTGGTTCCATTTCAAACTTTATTGAAACAGGCGTGATGTCTGTTACCTTTCATTTCTTAATTTTCTTCTAAGCCATTATCTTTGGTTGGGAGAAAAAGTTCTTCCCTCAATGTATGCAAGCTTATACATACAATCTACAATTCAATTATATTTTTTTAAAGCTAAAAAGAGAATGCATACACGCTAATGAATTATTCTACAAATTCTGTCAGAATGTCAATGTGGACTGTGGCCAAAACAAAACTGTTGGGTGAATCATAACTAAATTTCCTGCTTTGTTTAAAAAGTCCCCCAGGGCAGAACAACCACAGAGATCTTTCTTATGAAAGAATTACATTCTTTTGGAGAATAAAGAGCAATCGCCCTAGATGCCCTACCTGGAAGAGAATTAGGAGTTCTGAACTATGTTGTTTTATTCCTCTGAATCTCTTCATTGCCACAGTGGGTTTCATTTCTCTTAGCCCTATTATAGCACTGACATTATGTGACTCTATCACACAAGTGTGACCCAGCAATTAAGCATTATAATAAAATTACATAAGAAGGAAAGGGATACTAGAGTACTTAGAAATGACACTTCAGCTGTCCTTCAGAATGTTGAATAATAAATTATTTTCTTCAGCTGAATGCATTTTTAGTGGTCAATGTCTACTACTGAATCTCCTGTAGGATTTTGAAATAAAATAAAAACAGTTTTAAGTTATCCAAATTCTAACAATGACTTGAAACCCAGAAGGTTGAAATCTGCTCATGAATAAAAGTGCCAGGCAGTGGTGGCACACACCTTTAATCCCAGCACTTGGGAGGCAGAGACAGGCAGATTTCTGAGTTTGAGGCCAGCCTGGTCTACAGAGTGAGTTCCAGGACAGCCAAGGCTATACAGAGAAACCCTGTCTCGAAAACAAACAAACAAACAAAATGTTCATACATTTAAATGCAGGTGCTATAGGCTGGAGAGATGGCTTAGTGGTTAAGAGCACTAGGCACGTTTCCAGGGGCTCCAGGTTCAATTGCCAGCACTCACATAGCATCTTACAACTGCCTGTAACTCTAGTTCCAGGGGATCCAACCGAAACACATGCAAGTAAAACATTAATGAACGTTAAAAAAAAAAAAATACAATTTAAAAAGGCAGGTTCTGTAGATGTAAAACCACAATGTTCACCTCAAAAAGGATACATAGTTTATTCTGAAGCCAAATATCAATTATCTGTAGCCTAGGAACACAGATTTGGATTACTGCAAATTCCTTGTTCCAACATGGAAGCAGTTTCTTAAAGTTTATACAGCACTGGAACAAAGACACTGTGCAAGTAATTAATGGAAACATCAAAGAGGAGGTTCCAGCAAAGTGGGTAAGACTCTTCTGCTATCTGATGCTATCTGGTGTCACTGGAAGATAGTGCATTCCAAATGAAAACTGGGTGGAGATGGAAATAGGAAGGATCAGGTTGGGGAGGAGTGATGGAGAGAGAGAGAGAGTACAGGGTGACACAACTGGAATTGAAGGGTATCTGGGAGGTGATGTGGAAACCTTGTACAGTGGAAGCTTCCTAGAATCTATGAAAGTGACCCTAGCAAGGACTCCTAGTAATGGAGGATAGGAACCTGAACCATGTATCTTTGGGTTCCAGACAAGGCTCCCAGAGGTTGGGCTGGGCCATTAACTGAGCCACAAAACCTTCCACTTACAATCTGTCCTCCAAGAAAGATGTGCTAGGGCAATAGTAGCACAAAAATTGGAGGAGTGGCCAACCAATGACTGGTCTAATGTGAAGCCAGGAAAGGGAACCCAGGCCTAACACTGCCTGGTTAGCCAGGAGCCAGAGGCTGGATAGTCCAGAGACCTAGGGTAGAATCAAACACTACAGGCCAAAAACAAAGAAAAAAAAATGTCAATGAAATGATTCTGCTCCTCTCATAGAGCAGTCCCTAGTCAAAGAGGCTGCCTCTGGCAGCTGATGGGAACAGATGCAGAGACCCACAGCCAGACACTAGGTGGAGAGAAAGCTCAGGCTGGAGGTCCTCATCAGGTTCCTCCCCACAAAAGAGGGGAAGAAAAAAATCGTGGGAGCCAGAGGGGTCAAGGACTCCATGAAAGTCCATGGAATCAAGTAAGCTGAGTTCATGGGACTCACGAAGACAGAAGCAACAATCATGGAGCCTTCACAGGTCTTTGCTAAGAGCCTCTGCATGTATGTTATGGTTGTTGGATTATTGTTTAGGGGAGACTTCTGGCAGAGGGAGTGGGGGTGCCTCTGACTCTTTTGCCTGCTTTTGAGACCCTTTTCCTCCTGCTGGGTTGCCTTGCCCAGCTTTGATATGAGAGTTTGTGCCTGATGTTATTATACCCTGGACTGTGTTTGGCTGCTGTCTTTGGGAGCACTGATTTTTTTTTCCTGCAGGAAGAGGGGAATGTGGGGGCAATGATCTTAGAGAGAGGGGAGATGGTAGGAACAGGGAGAAGTGGGAGGAGGGGAAGCTGTGGTCAGGTTTCACTGTATGAGACAACATTAAATGAAACTTTAAATAGAAAACTATTAGCAAAACTTTAGGTCTAGTACAGAGGAGGGTCATAATGGCTATTATGAGTACTAATGATGCTCAGAACAATCTGGCTTGAATTGCAACAGTCACTGAAGTTCTGATTGGTTAACCAGTCTTGTGGGAGGTTCAACTCAAAGGTACTGCTTCCCGCTAGGAACTTCTGTTCACACTTCTCTGGTAATTCTATGACTTTTAAATTTCTCATTGCAAAGTATGGTGCATAGCAGACTTTATCCTCACATGACAACCTCTGCTTCACTCACTAAGTGTGAGTGAAGCCCTACAACATAAGGTTAGGCTTTGGTGTCACACACATTATAAACAAACGCCTCCTTCTGTGGGTAGGAAGAAAGTCTGTTTCTCTCTTGTCTTTTTAATTAGTATGTTTTCCTTCTCATACTTACAAACAAACTTTGTCCATGTGATTCAAACCATGCCACAATAAAAACGACAGAAAAAAAAAAAAAAAAAAAAAAAAAAAAAAAAAAAAAAAAAAAAAAAACAGGAGAAACAGTGGCGACAGAAGAGAGAGCATCTTGTGGAAGACCTAGAACAGAAACATTCGTGCAAGTTGGTAGAAATGAGAAGCCCCAAGAAACATCAGTTTTGTAGTAATTAATGAGGAGCATGATCTTGAATAAATCAGGAGACCTCGCTGATCTTTGAAGCTTCATCTATAGAACAACTTGGCTGGATTGCTAATGATTATTAATGGTGTTTACCGTCTCGTCTAACTAAACATGTTATGACTGTAAGCACTTGTAATTAGAAAATACTTACAAGTTGAACACCCAAATGGG
The DNA here is from genome assembly GCF_900095145.1 of Mus pahari. Classification (NCBI taxonomy): domain Eukaryota; kingdom Metazoa; phylum Chordata; class Mammalia; order Rodentia; family Muridae; genus Mus; species Mus pahari. The sequence continues at coordinate 87,272,424 of NC_034596.1, read as the reverse complement.
AATGCAGAATATATTAAAATCCCTATTTGTAATCTCATTATGATCAAAAAAGTTACAGTTGGTTTGGGGAGATTAACGGTTGCCTACTTGCTTTTAATCTGTCAGCTCAAGGGGAGCATCTTACCATTAGCATTCCTCTTAAATTCTGAATATATAAGATACCTACAGATCATTGAAGTGCTCTTATTGCTTCCTCTGGGACCACCAAACTATTATTCAAATGTTTTCACTTAGGCTCAACTGAAGCAGTTCTGGAAGAGCTAAAGGAGTTCCTACAAAGCTCTGTGAACCTGGATGGAGAGAGGTAATAGGAGTCACTGAAATGCAGATAACAAGGAGAGGACTGTTTGGAGCACTTAGAGCATCTAAAATGAAAAGAATTACATTAGTGCTAATGACTAGTATTCTATAAAAATTCCCTTTGTGATGGATGAGAAGGAGCTGAACCCTTCAAATAAAGCACTTAATTCACACCTGACGGTGATTTTCAGAATATGGAATAAGCAATATTAGTAATTTCATTCTTAGCCCAGGGAAAAATTGTACTGAAGAATCCAGTGCAATAAAATAAATGTCTGTGGTTCTTGAGATGGCAAAAACTCAGAAGAGAAAGACCCCCGGCTAAAAAACAGAAAAAAAAAAAAAGTGAGCTTCCTCTTGCCACTCTAAATTCCTCAATTTTCAAATAACCAGTTAACACTACCTAGAATTATTTCTGCATCAGTCACACCCACACCCTTGCAAAAGCGTGGTGTGGAATCTTGCTATATACATTGTGGGCATTCTTGTTAACTATTCTATTATAAAGCACTTTCTGAAGATATCTTTAAACTTGTTTGACAGTTTCCTAAGACTCCAGTAAGTAAAGTTGAGGTGGGATAGTGGAATGCATTTGGTGTCTGATTCTCAGGGTGTCTTCCCTCTCCTTTGCTCTTCTGTCTGTTTGCAGTAATGTCTATGAATCAGTGTGGAGAGTGGCCTGCCAAGCAGTAAAGCTCTGTAAGCAACTGATGGACTCACAGACTTGGACTGTGGGGAATCTGCTATACCCTAGAACTAAAGCTGGACCTTCAGATCCCTTCTGCAACCAAATGTAATATGAAGCCGATGGCGTAGGCCAATGGAATTTTGATATATCTTTGAAAGGCTGGAGAGATGCTTCAAGAGCATTTGCTGATCTTGCAGACGACTGGGATTCATTTCTGAGCACTCATACCCATATCTGATGGTTCACACTGTATATATATTCTTATGCAGCCACAACTCATGAATTTACAATAAATAAATAAGTCTCTTTTTAAGGCAATATTTTTATTAATTCTTGGGGAATTGCACATCATGTGCCCTAATCACATTCATTTCTCAGTAATTTAGTGGCCAGACACACACACATACATACACACACACACACA
>NC_034596.1:87243182-87270106 GCF_900095145.1 Mus pahari | reverse complement strand
AGGAGCTAGAGAAAGTACCCAAGGAGCTGAAGGGGTCTGCAACCCTACAGGAGGAACAACAACATGAACTCACTAGTACCCGCAGAGCTCGTATCTCTAGCTGCATATATAGCAGAGGATGGCCTAGTTGGCCATCAATGAGAGGAGAGCCCCTTGGTTTTGTGAAGATCATATGCCCCAGTACAGGGGAATGCCTGGGCCAGAAAGCGGGAGTGGGTAAGTTGGGGAGCAGGGCAGAGGGAGGGTATAGGGGGCTTTGGGGATAGCATTTGAAATGCAAATGAAGAAAATATCTAATAAAATAAAAGGAAATTTTAAAAACAGGCTCAAAATGTGCTATCTATATACTCACCAGAGCATGTTCCAACTCCTAGTGGCCCACCCCTTTAATAGAACTGAGTAACTCCCCTCCTACTCTCACACTCTAGTGGCCTGCCCCTTTAATAGAACTGAGTAACTCCCCTCCTACTCTCACACTCTACATCTTCTACAAAAAGCCATCAATTGTAGAGAGCTAACTTTGGCATCCTTAGCACACATTTTAAGAGTTCTTCCAAATGGTTTCCTATTCAGGATGTTACTTAGGGTAGAGGTAGGGGGTAGGGGTTGTCACAGAAGCCTTTCATGTCCTCCTTTATCCTCTATGCATCTGCAATCATCCATATCACTGCAAAAGAAACTTCCATGCTCTTTACAATCAGTGGAATCATGGAACATATGCTTCCACATGGTTTCTGGTGGACAACACAGACCACAGACCGCAACTCCACCCCTAGCTACAGTAGGACGACAAACCCAGACAAGGTTCTCAAAGGCAACATGGACCATAGATGTCACCATGGCCTCAGGTGGCAGCACAGATTATTACATCAGCCTGTCTCCAGGCTGCAGCACAGACCACAGACATCTACAAAGCCTGTTTTGCAAGATGGGCCACAGACTTCAATACAGATCCAAGCCATGGTAGGAAAATGAGTCCAGTCTGGCCCTTGGCAGCAGTAGGTGCCAGAGATGGCATGACCAGAGATGGCAGCAAAGACAATGCACATCAGCCCGGTCCTCATTACTGTCAAGGCTCTAACTCTACCTTTCTCCATAGCACACCATGGCTCTTCTTTCCTATCTTTCCAATCTCTTCTTCACAGTTTGTTCATCATAGCAATGCCTGCCTCCTGTGCCTAAAGGTGGAGCATCCTTATAAATAAATCTTTTAATATGAAGCTTTTACTGTGCCTCCTGGATCCTAAGCCTGAAGAATTAGTAACTGTAGGTTACACACACACACACACACACACACACACACACACACACACACCCTTGTTTAAATAAGGAGCTGAATGAATTTTTTTCTTATTGTAGTAATGATTAGGTTTATCATATTTAATCACAACAGTCTGAGGAGGAAGAAAAGAGAGCAAATGTTCATTATACATAACTCCCTACCTAAGACAGAACTTCCTTTTAAAACACCCAAGTAAGTGAGCCTGTGCTTTGAGAATTCACACTGTACAAAATACTGGACCAAAGTGAAATTTGCCTAATAAGCAAATTTGATTGGCCAGCACAGCTGGATTTACTTAGCTAATGAAGCTAGAGGTTCAGTGTGTATAACTTTCAAAGTCTGCCTCCTTAACTCTGGGAGGAGCCTCACAATGCAGTCACATAGTATGTGATTGCAAAATTTGCCAAAAGGAGAAATTTAATCACCATAGTTAAAACTGTGTCTTCTCTCCGCTACTTCCACTGTTGGAACTTAATGTTGTTGACAAAGCTTGTATGTTTTACAATTTGGCTAAGCAGAAGTTCATTCAAGAATGTGTTGAGTTTTGATTTACGTACTATTTATGGCTCTCGGTGACAACTGCCTAGTATTACCCATAGCCAGCAGGAATCTCTTGCCATCAGCGGTGCAAACTTTGCAGATGCAAAGGTGATAGACCAAAGCATTATAAATGGACCTCAAGTTCTTGTATCCCTGGATAAGAATATAGATGTGGATAGTCACAGAAGAAGATCAACTTTATTAAGAGAAAGAAACACTCTCAAAATTCAAAGTGGCCCAGAGCTGGAGAAAACTCAAAGCCCAGTGGTGCTCAGCAGATGGGACACTTGAACAGAGAGCATTTACTAATTCTGTGTATAGCATTACATGCCAGCCTTGAAGGGGATTTATTAGTAGTAGTATTATCATCATTATTTTATGTGTGTATGCTAATGCACTTGAGTGCAGGTGTCCTCCTAGGCCAGAGGATCAGATGTCCTTGTAACTAGAGTTATAAGTGGTTGTTAGCCTGTGAGCAGCCAGATGTGGATATTGAACTAAACCCATATCCTCTGCAAAAGAAGTACACTATCGTACGCATTGGTCAGCCTCTTTAGCCCCTTCCATGTTAACCTTTAGACATCCCTCTGTGGCTTCCTCTCCTACCTCAAAAGTGATATTACAGGGTATTTCAGCTAAGGTCATCTCCATTGAGTCCTGGGAGGCTCTTGCTTTCCTGGCATCCGGGCTTTCTGGTTTCTACCCCCAGTTCCCCATCCCCTAGTTCTACATACTTCTGATCAATGTCCTGACCCTCTGTACATCTCCTCCCATACCTGATTCTTCTCTTCTCCCCCCCCCTTCGCTTCTTCCCAAGTTCTTCCCACCCTCTACTTCTCTTGATTATTTTGTTTCCCCTTCTAAGTAGTTCTGAAGCATCCACTCTTTGGTCTTCCTTCCTCTTGAGCTTTATGTCCATGAGTTGTATCATGGGTATTCCAAGTTCTTTGCCTAATTTCCACTTATCAGTGAGTACATACTATTTGTGGACTTTTGTGATTGAGTTACAATAGAGGAGTTGGAGGAAGGACGGAAGGAGCTGAAAGGGGCCTTATCAATGGGAGGAGAGGCTCTTTGTCCTATGATGCCCCAGTGTAGAGAAATGCTAAGGAGGTATGGTGGGAGTGGGTAGGTGGGTGGGGGAGCACCCTCATAGAAGCAGGATAAGGCGAGATGGGATAGGGGGACTGCTGAGGGGAAACCGAGAAAAGGGATAACATTTAAAATATAAATAAAGAAAATTTTCAATAAAAAGAAAACTATTAAAAATGCTATTGTGATGTGAACATCGTACTAAGTGGTACTAGTAACAGAAATATGGTGGAGAAACATATAGAGTTTTAAATGTCTGGATCAAGAAGCTAATATGTGCAATGATGTACACATCCTGTGAGTAAAATTTTAAGTAGATTCAGTTCTCAAAAATGCGTGTCTCTTTTTACTGTTCTTTACCTTCAATAAAGGTATAAGATACAATATAATCATGTATGTCTTTGTATTTTAAATGGAAATTATACAAAATAATTGAACAGAATTAAGATGGCTAAAGGTCTTGTGAATATCTGTATTTGTATTATCAAAAGGACAAAAAAAATCAGCCCTTCTAGAAGACTGAATTATACTCAATAAAAATATTACTCAAATGTTGTTATATGAAGAAGTCATCAAAATTACATTCAGAAAGAATTACAAAGTGTCAGGCTGGCAAATAATATGAAAATCATTATTTTCTGCATTCTTCTTATATTTATGGTTATGTTATCTTTTTTTAAAATGCATACTTGCACTTTCATCATTTAAGAGGCAGAGTCAAAAGGATCATTGTGAACAAGTGGCCAACCTAGACTACATAAAGATTTATAGACTAGCCTAGACTAAACACAAAGATCTTGTCACAAAAAAAAAAAAAAATAAATTAACTAAAGAAAGTATAGGCAGGTAATGTACCCATTGTAATCTGTCCAAAACTACAAATTTAATTATTCAACTTTCCTGAGACTATCACCTAGCACTTGTCACCCAGAAAGGGGCTTTCATTAAAACTGATATTCCTTACCCACAAGCATCTGCTAAATGAAAAGAAGCCAGTGGGTTGTTCCATACATTAACTTCTGGGACATTTCTCTTTACTATGGACACAGTGTAACACAAAGCACATCCCTATCTTGACTTCCTGAGATTTCCAGCTGCTACTGCTTCTGTTCCGTTCTCTCCAGATTGCTGATCCACTGACCTCTCGGTTATCCCACTTGGAGCCTACCTCCTGCACTCAGAGCACTCTTTTGTTCCTCCATTTCCTCCCCATTCAGCTGACAAACCCCACTGACTTTATCTAAATGATTTTGCAAAAATGTGTTTAACCACATGGCTCTTATAAATTATCTTGCTAGTAGAGAAAGATTATGGATGGACCAAACATTATTTGAATTATATATCAGAATTACACATTATTTTGAATTGTACATAATTTGAAATTATCAAACAAGTCCTGCCTCAGACATCTATCCTCTAAAACCATCCATGTCCTTAGGATCCAGGTATACTACAGTTGAGGACTTAGTCTATACAAACCTAAGCTCTCATTTTTAAAGTTCCCAAGCACTTTCCAAAGCCTACTGATGTCTTCAAAATTCTAGAGTGCATATGTTTCTGTAGTGAAGATTTTTGCAACACATGTGAGGCTCTAGGTTCAGTAACCAACACTACATAAAAGAGGGAGAGTAGAAAAAAAAAAAAAAACTACCTGCCATAATATGGATATATTCATCAATTCTCCCCATGGAAGCAAAACACTCTATTTGACATATGAATTTGATTATTTAGATTTCTGTCTTCTATATATGGGAATGAAGATGAGAGGCATAAACATTATCTTCCTCAAAGACACAGGTTTCTTTTCAATAAGACAGTAATGAGATTCTAGGAAACCTTAGAGATCATCATGGTCTGAGCCTACCTCAAAGGTGAGAAAAACTCAAGACTCCCATCTTTGTCAAGAGTTTACTTCGAAGCGCGTCTTTCACCTCAAAGGAAGGAAGAGGTGATTTGTTCTGGGGTTAAATCAGAAATACTGTTTCCATATGGTAACAGCTTCATGAAGTTTTTATAGCTACATATTAAAAGAAGGTCATGAATCAAGGCACTTCCAAATACATTGGTGGATACGCCAGGTAGGTGAATTAAAGGAATGTAGAGAAATGTCTGCTATAGAGCTCAAAGGCAATCCGATGATACTCCTCAACTTCTGTTTGGAAGAAACTAGTGATTTGATAGTACATTTAACAGGGGTTTATTTAACAGCAACAAGCAGTAAATCGAGCACAGAGAAGAAAGATGACTGACTATTAAGGACACTGAAGATAGAGTAAGTTAATTTGGTTATAGAGAGCTGCAGCATTCCAACATCCCACAATCACAAAAGTCACAATAAATTGGTCAGACATATCCAATCTGTAACTGGCAATCTTCTAACCTGAGAAATTCACTTCACATATGTGTAGGGTCATAACTTTGCTCAATGTCAACTCAGGCACCAATCTACTCACCTGACATAGGTCATTGTCATCTCTAAAACGTAGACCATGTACCTAAGCTTAGAATACTAAAAAGATTTATCTTTAAGTTTTAGTTGTTCAAGGTACAGATTCTTTGGGGCATGTCCAAATAAAAGATGAACTCAAAGTTTCAGTCTTATGCTTACAACAATCAACTTGTTATCTATGTTTTATATAAATCTATTTGACATGCCTGTCATCTCTCTTATTCCCTTCAGAAATAATGTTGATGTATTAGTAAACACTTAATTTTTAGAAGCATTGCTTGCACAGGGGTTAATGGTGAATCCAGGAGGAAGATTTAAAAATGGGCTCAATCCCTTTATTATAGAACTAATTTCTCCTGGTTTGTTGATATGCTGAATTTGCCTTGCAAAACTGGGTTGAGCTCTCTGCCTTTAAACAGGTATTAATCTCCATTTTCTGGCATCTAGTTAAGTTTTCTGTGGAAATGGAGATGAGTCCAATCACCACATGTAGTTGCACTATAACAGATCTCATCCAAGTCTACATTTCTTCAGTCTCCTGCTCTTCCAACTGAGCTCTTTCAGCAGTCTCATAGTCTGCATTGGTGGGAAACTCTATCACTCAAGGTCAAGAAACCCATTTACAGCTCTGGTACAATGGGAACAGCTTTGGAAGAATACAAAAGGATCTTGCTTAAGAACTCGAGGGAAAGGAGATGCAGTTGAGCTCGAGGACATTAGCTTTCTATTTTACCCTCTAAGACTATGTTATACCACGGTGAAGTTCATGACTGCCAACAACTCTCCTACTCTGTATTCTAAGTACTCAGAAGCTCTTCAAGCTTTGAAGGTCCCAGGGAAGAACATAATTAGCCCAGCTTGAGTAGGTACTCCTGAGACAACTCAATGGCCATCAGGCGACAGGATACTACAAATTTTTCATCATTTAAAAAAGGAAGTGCTGCTTCCAGCAAAAGGGGAGAGTGCTTGGCCGATTAAAGATTAAAAATAACTTAATATCTACTAAGAATATTTTCAATTAGGAAGACCATGACTATATCACTGGAGACAGCAAAATATAAGTGAGGCTGGTCTCTGTTTCCAAATTTAATAGCTCCAAGACCTTGTGCCAGTAGCTTAATCCATTAAGCTCCCTTGACCTCAGTAACTAATTCATAAAACAGGAATAAATATTTTAAATCACTGAAGGCAAGAGACTAGAAAGGGCATGAGGCAGCAATGAGTATGCACCTCACAGGTCTTTCAGTAGGGAGTAGACTTGACTTTATCTTCTGTGCTTTAAAACCCATCAGTGGTTGTGCCTAAATAATGATGCAAAACAATGGGGGAAAAGCATTCTGGGAAATGGACCGTTTCAATGCCATCCAATAGTGGTTCAGAGTCTCTCAACAGACTTGCTGAGTCTTTCCTAGACTGTGAAGCTACCCACAATGCTTCAAACCAGGTTTTCTCTCTACTTCTCTCAAAGAGGTTGAATTTCCATAATGAACTGATAGACCTTTCAAACTATCTTGGTTTCTTTGTTTCCTTTTGCACAAGCAATTTCTCTTAATAAAATCTTCGCATATTTAAACTTGTCTTCAAACCTATTTGTTAAAAGCTATAAAGGTACATGTTTATAAAAAATATACAAGATTATATAGTTTCTTTCATGACCTAGGAGGTAACTATTCTTTTCGCCTAGAACAACAGTTCCCATGAAGAAGTGAAATAACTACAAGATTAGGGAAGAAAAAAGTGCAATTACCTTTTTCAGATTTACTGTATGAGAGTCCTTCAAGTTTATGTCAAGATGGAATTCTATATTTTATATAAAAAGAGACTTGATCAGTTTAGAGAATAGATATTAAATATTTCTTTTTATTAATTATTATATTTGTTTACATTTCAAATATTATCCCCCTTCCCAGTTACCCTGCCAGAAACCCCCCATTCCATCCTCCTTTTATTTGCCTCTATGAGGGTGCTCCCCCACCCACTCACCCACTCGCACCTCACCACTCTAGCATCCCTTTACACTGGGACATCAAGCCATGACAGGATCAAGGGCCTCCCTTCTTACTGATGTCAAATAAGGCCACCTTCTGCTACATATGTATCTAGAGCCATGGGTCCTTCCATGTATACTCTTTGGTTGGTAGTTTAGTCCCTGGAAACTCTGGTTGGTCCAGTTAGTTGATATTGTTCTTCATATAGGATTCCAATCCATATTTTTCTTTGAAACCACCTAAAATGAGCAAACTCTCATTGCTTATCAATAAAGGAAGACACATATGACTAGTATTTGTCTGTGAATGTGAGAAGAAACTGTGTATTTTGTCCTGGCCAGAGTATTAAATTACGAGTTTGAGATGAGCACTACGCCAAACTAGAGACTTTCCATTCACTACTTCCCCCCCCCCAAAAAAAATAATATGACAAGACAGGGACAAGGGGAGCCCCAAGCATTTAGAAATTTTTATAGTAATCTAATTTTTATTGTTAAGTCATACATGCATGTGGTCAGTAATTTATTTATATTTTCCAAGTATACAGAAAATGACAAAGTATAAATAATATAAACAAAAATCAGTGTTACCTCATGCATAGTGGGACAAGTGTGATTTTGGAGCTTTTGTTACCTATTGAGACAATGCTCAATGGGTGGCCTCTCTGTCAACCAGGGCCAGATAGTAATTAAGAGTTGGACACTCACACTACTTTTACTGCACATATAACTCTTGGTGAAGATAGAAATATAGTTTGAATGAAAATAAAACTTTCAGCATGTCAGCTTCCTAAGATTTCAAGGTTATATCCATTACAAAATGTAGCCAATCCTGATAGACTCTCGTAGGCTTAGGAAGAAAATAGAAAAATGTGTTTAGACAGACAATCACGGATCAAAGGCGCTAAAAGTCCAATGTGTTAAACGTAAGAAGGTGAAATTTGGCATCAAAATTGTTCAATGAAGAGGCTTCTTCCTAAATAGTGTTATTTTTTTAACACATTTTCAGTATGAGAATTAATCCTCATAAGACATTCATTGCTTCAACTGTTGGCAAACTGTTCATAAGCATTGAGCATCAAGTATGAGCTAATTACTTTACATATATTAGCATATTTAAATATTAAAAAAATTCATAAACGTTTTCCTACTTTCATATTGATTTTAAAAAATGATGTCTAGAAACTTTAGGTAAGATCTCCTAGGTCAGAAAGCTAGTAAGTGTGGAGTCAGGTTGAATTTTATGTAACTATATCCAATGAGCATTATGTGATCTGTTTTTAGACAGTAATGCAATAAACCTTGTCGCCTCCTTTGACTACTAGACCAACTTTTTAAATAAAAATGTGTATTCAATTCAATGCCTTAGTGGCAAAGTCATTCAAATACTAAAAGTAAATAGAAACATAAGAAAATTAATAAGCAGAGACTGAAGGAATGACCATCTAGAGACTGCCCCACCCGGGGATCCATCCCATATACAAACACCAAGCCCGGACACTATTGTGGAAGCCAATAAGAGCAAGCTGACAGGAGTCTGATACAGCTGTCTTCTGGGAGGCTCTGCCAGAGCCTGACAAACACAGAAGTGGATGCTCACAGCCATCCACTGGATGGAGCACAGGGTCCCCAATGAAGGAGCTAGAAAAAGTACCCAAGGAGCTGAAGGGGTTTGCAGCCCCATAGGAGGAACAACAATATGAACTAACCAGTACTTCCAGAGCTCCCTGGGACTAAACCACCAACCAAAGAAAATACATGGTAGGACTCATGGCTCTGGCTGCATATGTAGCAGAGGATGGCCTGGTAGGTCATCAATGGGAGGAGAGGCCCTTGGTCCTGTGAAGGTTCTATGCCCCAGTGTAGGAGACTGCCTGGGCTGAGAAGTGGGAGTGGGTGGGTTGGTGAACAGGGGGAGGGAGGAGGGGATAGGGGATTTTCAGAGGAGAAACTAGGGAAGGGGATAACATTTGAAATGTAAATAAAGAAAACATCTAATAAAAAAGAATAAAGAAAGAAAATAAGCATTGAATACCTGTTCTAAATACTGTAATGTTTAGTCCTGATAACATAACCTTATTTTACACATAATAAAATAAGTATCAAAGCATTTAACAATTTTTCAATGACCCAAATCAGAAGTGGTAGTATTAGGGTTCAAAATCATGGTGTTTACTATACTGAATATATTCCTGATTATAGTCACACTGATTCTTCTCTTGAGAGTTCCTGCTTTGAAATAACTGGGCAATTATTCTTGCATGTATATGTTTATTCTTTTTGCTTACAGTAAAGCCAGTCTTACCTCAGTCTGCTAGACCCTATATGTTCTATCCTTTTGTCAATACCATTCTGAACTCATCTCCATTTTCTCTTCTGGTTTTGTTTGTTTGTTTTTTGTTTTTTGTTGTTTGTTTGTTTGTTTGTTTTTCGAGACAGGGTTTTTCTGTGTAGCCCTGGCTGTCCTGGAACTTACTTTGTAGACCAGGTTGGCCTTGAACTCAGAAATCTGCCTGCCTCTGCCTCCCAAGTGCTGGGATTAAAGGCGTGCGCCACCACGGTCCAGCTCATTTTCTCTTCTTACATGCACTTGCATTTAGTTATTCCACATGCTCCAGGTACTATTGTTTCCTATGTAATCATCCCAATCCTTCATGATGTGAACACTCTACAAGTGTTAGTATACTTACAGACTGAAGTCAGGAACAGAAAGAGACTGCAGCAAATGAGACCTGCTTCTCATTGTGTAAGATTTCCTGAGAAATATGTAAAGGTGAGGTACGAGCTTCAAGTAGATGGAGTGACTTGATAGTATAGACCTAGAATTACCTATAGTCTTACACATTCAAACATCTAGGAGTTCATGCATGCTACTTGTGGAACACTATATGAAGTCTTCATGTGGGCTGGGTTGTCTGACAATATGAATTAACATTCCAAGAGAATATGGTTCAAATACATGACGATTGCTCATGGTCAGACCTCAGAAGCAAAACAGCAGCACAGCAGCATCACTTAGTTTTAATATGAACTGGCAAGACCTGTCACTCAAGCAAATGATCATCAAGAGCACATAGCAAAGTGTGACCTGAGTATCCCATAATGTCAAAAGTACGGACTTTCTTACTTTTGCCTTCACTCTGTCAAATAAATTCAGCTTTTTGGGTTCTTTGCTTTCTTCTTCTTCTTTCCTATTATCTGGGTGCCTAACTCTCTTGTACTTATTAAGCCTTTAAAGTTCAGACCCCAACTTTTTCAACCACTCTTGCCAGTGAAAAGGACCCTTTCTGTGACCAAAGTTAGTCGCGCTTCTGAACTCTTCTCAGCTATGCCTTGATTCTCCATGCTTTTCATTCTTTGGCCTGTCTGCCCTAATCCGTCTCTCCCCCCCCTTCTCCCCCAATGGAAGAATGCACATAAGAGTTTATTTATATAAGAATTTTTTATTGGCTATTTTATTTATTTACGTTTCAAATGTTATCCCCTTTCCTGATTTTCTCCCCCGAACCCCCCTATGCCATTGCCCCTCCTCCTGCTTCTATGAGGGTGTGCCCCCACCCACCCACTCCTGCCTCCCCACCCTCGCTTTTTCCTAAACTGGGGCCAAGGGCCTCTTCTCTCATTGATGCCCAACAAGGCCATCCTCTGCTACATATGAGGCTGGAGCCATGGGTCCCTCAATGTGTACTCCTCGGTTGGTGGTTTAGACTCGGAGCTCTGGTTGGTCGATATTGTACTTAGTAAGTTTAGTCACAGTTATTCTTGATACTTGAACACCCTAGTTATGCGGTTAAGTTATTCATTTACCTTTGTACTTCAGTCCTCACCTTTTTAAGGCAAGAGTCCCAACTGCTAATGTCTCCTATTAATAAAATTTCTATCCAGTGACCTTTTACTCTGCTCAATAGCTATCTATCTCTAGCTACCTTTATTCTTCTGGAACTGTCCAATCTCCTCTATTGTAACACATTATAATGTTCTTGAATAATAACTTCTTTATCACTCTAAATAGCAGGATTTTTTTTCTTTAGCATGACTCTACTTTCTAATGCTATCTAAACAAGTATTAACTCTAATTTACAACTCTATAAACAGAAATTATTTTTACTACCTTCAATCTTCTCAATTTACCTTGTTACCAACCTATCCAGTCAAAGGCAAAATACTGGTTAATTTAAGGCACAGCCAAGTTTCAACATTATCTAAAATTGAAAACTCATTAAAAAGTTTTCAGTATACCAATCTTTTAAAAAGTCAATGAATGGGCTGGTGAGATGGCTCAGTGGGTAAGAGCACCCGACTGCTCTTCCGAAGGTCCGGAGTTCAAATCCCAGCAACCACATGGTGGCTCATAACCATCTGTAACAAGATCTGACGCCCTCTCCTGGAGTGTCTGAAGACAGCTACAGTGTACTTACATATAATAAATAAATAATAAAAAATAAAAGTCAATGAACTTATTACTAATGATATTCTACTATAATCATAGATTGATACCTAGCTCAGTTGTCATCAATCAGCAACTGATAGGAGCAGATACAGAAACCCACAGCCAAACACTGGGAGGAGCTACGGGAAACCCATAGAAAATGGGAAAGAAGAATTGTAAAACCCAGAGAATTTAAGGATGAACATGGCTGACAAAATCAACTAAAGGGCTCACAGGGGTTCACAGAGACTGAAAGAGCAAACAGACTCTACGGGTCTGATCTCGAGGCCTCTGCACACATGTTATAGTTGTGTAGCTTAGTATTCTTGTAGAAGTCTCAACAGTGAGATTGGGGGTGTGTCTCTTACTCTTTTATTTGACATTAGGACCCTTTTCCTCTGACTGGGTTGCAGTGTCCAGTCTTGATATGAGGGTGTGTGCTAGTAACTAAGTTCCTTTTGAAAGGATATGAAGGAGAGGAGGAGGAGGAATGGATCTAGTGGAGAAAAGAAGATGGGGGAAGCAGGGAAAGGGAATGAGAGGAGGGGAAATTGCAGCTCTGATATAATAATATTTGAGAGGAAAAAAAAACCAACAACAATAATCAATACCAGTAAGCATTAATAGAGGAGGCCACTAAACCTATGAGAAGTTCTCTTTTCTAACTTTTAGGCCTGAGTGTGAAGTTCCTCAGGCTCTGAAAATCTACTCTTGACTTCTAACAGAAAAATGGCACAGTCTACCGCTTGCAAAATTAATCATTCAGCTATCATCTTGATCGGGCCCACCTGTCCTCTAGCATGCAGAATGACTAAGCAAGCGCGCAGGAGGAATAGCTCTTGAAGAGACTCTAAGAGCCTGCACTTCCTTCCTGTGTCTAGTGATTTGCCTAACAAAGACAGAGGCCTTAATTTCATAACCTTAAAATATCTCTACAGCCAGTAAAGCGCATGGTCACTTTATAAAGCTAGGTACTGTTTATGCCTATCTTCCTAGCACTGAGGAGGCAGAGAGAGGTGTTGTCTAGCTGACCAGTCTAGCCAAATTAGTGAGCTATGGGCTCAGTGAAAAGCTCAGTCTGAGAAAATAAGGTGGAGAGCAATTGACAGAAAGCATCTGATGTCTATCACACACACACACACACACACACACACACACACGCACACGCACACACACACACACGTGTGTACATATGGTTTAGGATGAAAGAGGTCTTAAAAACTGATGAGTAGGGAAACGACAACTGGTTAAGGTACATAGGTGTCAAATGACATTTGTCTTGGGTTTCTACCTGCAGTGATAAAGAACACGAGCAAATAAACTTGGAGTAAGTGGTGTATTTCATCTTACATATCTAGGTAACAGTACATCATATAGAAACCTGAGGGCAGGAATTCATTTAGGGAGAGAACTTGGAGTCAGGAACTGTAGTAGAGGCTATGGCAGAGTATTGCTATTTGCTCCCCATGGCTTGTTCATCCTGATTTCTTTTTTCGTTTTTCCCCCCTTTGGTTATTTTATATATTTACATTTCAAATGTTATTCACCTTCCCTGTTTTTCCTCCACAAACCCCTTATCCCATTCTCCCTCCCACCTGCTTCTATGAGGGCGCTCCCCTACCCATCTATCCACTCCTGCCTCACTGCTATATCATTCCCCTATGCTAGGGCGTTGAGCCTTTACAGAACCAAGGGCCTCCCCTCCCACTGATGCAAGATAAGACCATCCTCTGCTACATAGGCAGCTGGAGCCATGGGTTCCTCCATGTGTATTCTGTGATTGGTGCTTTCCTCCCTGGGAGCTCGGTGTGTGTGTGTGGGGGGGGGGATACTGGGGGAGTTGTTGTTCTTCCTATGGGTTTGCAAATCCCTTCAACTCCTTCAGTCCTTCCCCTAGCTCCTCTGTTGGGGTCCCCATCAGCCTGATTTCTTATACAGCACAGTAATTCCTGCCCAGGGTTGGCACCACCCACACTGTACAGGGCCCTCCTATTTGAACTATATTAATCAAGGTAATACACCACTGACTTGCCTACAGGCCCAGCTAATGAAGGCATTTTCTCAGGTAAGATTCCCTTTCCAGATATGAGTAGGTTTTTCTTGTCAACAGTATGTTCAGAACAGCAGTTAACAGAGGCAAAAGTTTATTTACAAAATTCCCATTTGTGCCAGTGAATTAGCTCTGCCTATAACTAATGATGATTATGATCAAAAGAAGGACTTCCCATTGCAAATCACTATAGGAATTATGAATTAGTATACCAGATATTATGAGTTTTTCTCTATCTCAGTAATTTGGTAGCTATCAAATATATTGATATCAATATCAAAGGTAGCGTCCTGAACTATAGGTTCTAAACAGTCACTAAAACAAAAGGATTGAAAATCTATTTAACAAAGTAAATGGCCAACAATTTAAAACAATGACATAAAGGAAGAAAAAGAAGAAAGGAAAAAAAAAAACAAATGAAAGCCACATTTGTTAGCATTTACAGAGAAAAATCAGTACTAAGAATAGATGTAATAGGTGTATTTTTTTTCCTTTAAAAGTTCAAATACTAAAACTTATTCCCCATAGTATATTTAGACATCCTTGTGGATATTGTGTTAAAAGAGAACCTCTCTCTTTATGAATTAGGAAGTAGGTCTTCACCATATACCATGTCTTTTCCATCTAGGGCCTACAAATTCAGTTCCATAGTGGTTAGAAATAAGTTTCCATTGGTTATATGTCTCCTAATCCATGGTATTCTACTATGGAAGCCCAGGTAGATCCACACTCAGACAGTGAGAACTCTCAAATGATACAGGATATCTTCATTCTAAACTTGGTGCCTCTCCCCATGCATCACAGAGTCAAAGTTTGGTGCCTTCTCAGGCATGAAGTCAATGGAAGGCTACTTCATAAAAAGTAAAGTGGGGTTAAAAATTAGATGACACTCATTTAGGTGGAGCATCCCCAGAGAAAACAAGAAAAATCAAAGCACTTCTCACTTAGGAAAAGTTCAGTTCATTCCTGAGTGTCCTAGAAGCACAAAATTCCTTCTCAGCATGGAAAGTCAGGTTTAGCATAGCATGTATCTCAGCATCTCTAACAGCAAAGATTTGATTGTGTGTAAAAACCTGCACTAGCAGTCTAAGGACTTGATTTTTCCAGCGGGAAATGTGTGTTTTCTTTGTAGAATATTATTCTAGATTGGATTCTCACTTTTCTTGGCGTTTCACATTTTTCCAACTCTGTAAATTGGACAAAATTACATTATGATGGGAAATATTTGACTGTGACCATAAAATAAAGTGCTCAGTGGAGGAAGAACGTCTTTACCATCAGTCAGCTTTGTGTCGCTCCACAAATAAATTTCATTGTTTCTGATCCATAAATCTGTGATATTTATGGTTCTTTGCAATGTCTCCTTGGAGTCCATTGAAACATCTGCCTGATTTCCTCCTTAATAAAAAGCAAGTACAATATTGAACAGATGTTCTTTGGGTATTTACATGAAAAACATAATTTTATTTATCATTATCTTTTTTAAAAAGTACTTCCTATGAGCCAAATATTACACTAAATAGTTTTCTATTAGTGTGTGCTAACTATGCATAATAATAGACTTCCTTGTGTTTTACATTTTGCACACAATGTATTTCAATCAAATTCACTCTCTATTACTCTTTCTTGCAACTTATCACTCTTCTCTTCCTTTTTCTAACTGACTCCTCTCACTTTCATTTATTTTTTGTAATGAATCAATGATTTCCATGAGAATTGAATATTTGAGGTAGTTACGAACTTTCTTATAGATGCATAGGCACCTAAGTGCATGTACCAGCTGAGGAAAATCTCTCTTCCTCTGTCATCAATGATGATTGTGTATAAATTTTTATATTTTTACATAATCCTTACATTTATATAAATTTTTATATAATCCTTCTACTTATATACATCTTTATATCAGGTTTGCACCCTGAGACCTTCCCTCTCCATGACAGGATGGTGAGAGATACAATCTTGTGCAGGTTTGTGCAGTAAACCACAGCTTTTGTAAGTTCAAGAATACAACAATCATATCATACCTAGAAGGCAGAATTCCACATCTACTTTTCTCCATCCTCCAGTTCTTACACTCTTTTCATTCCTTCTTCCAAGGTTTTCCATGAGTTCTGACATAGGACATTAGTATTGATGTCCCATTTATGACTGAGCACATCATGGTCACTTATTCTTATCACATTGGCCAGTTAAACTTTTAGGGTTTTGTAGTCCCCACTGCCCACCTTGGCTCAAGGTGAAAGCATCACTATTCTGCAGTTATTTGGTAGGCAAGCTCAAAGGCACATCATGTGTATTTAGGAAAACTCTAGGAGTACACTCCAATCAGAACCTATGACCTCCCCATGTACATGATTTTGACCTTATTTACAATACCCCTGTAGAGCAGGTCTCAAATCTATGCTAGGCCTTCTATAGATATCATCTCCTATAATCTTCCCAACAAATAAGCAGTTGGGTATAATTGATATTCCCATTTTATAGATCAAGGTCAACAAATAATAACACAGTGATTTGATCAGGCCTAAAGCCTGTTGCTAAATCCAAAGTTTAATTGAAATTATAATGTCCCTTGATACAGTCCATAATGTATGACTTTTGCCCTGAAACAGCAGAGCTGAAAACATCATTGCCTAAAAGCTTACATTCTTGGCTAACTCAAATACACGAAAAACAGGCTTTGAAAGTCTGTAACAATTATTAAATTTATCCTGCTAATGGATAATCAAGAATGGACCATTGACCTCAATTTTACAAAGGTCAAATCAGTCAATGTTTCATTTGTCCCTAGTCAGTAGTGACTATATGAGCTTATTCTACATTCTACAAAACACTGAATGTCCTGTCTCTGTATGCATGCACATGCTCAGGGTGCATTCTTTCATGGTGCAAAATAAATTTGAGGTTTGTTGTTTATGTTTAGGAGGGCTGTGTTTGTCTGTTTTTTGTTTGTTTTATGGTTTTTTGAGACCCAGTGCATCACTGGGTATCCTGGGTAGCACTGTAAACTAGGCTAGTCTCAAACTCAGCACTCCACCTGCCTCTCCCTCCTGTGTGATGGGATTAAAGGTATGCACCACCACCACCTGGCCCAAAATACATTTTTAAAATACACCTGCCATTAGACAGAAAATAAAAGAGTTAAGTTTTTGTGGAAGTCGTGAAGACTAGAAAGAAACCATTTCCAGAATAGGGCACAATGCCAAGTACCTGGAGAGGGGGAAAAAGTGAAAGTTCAAAGGGAGGCTAACACAAAACCACACTGTGGTTGCCTAGGGGCAGCCAGGCACCTAGCTCAATACATCACCATGGTTTGCTCTTACTTCCCACCTATGATCTGTCTTGTATTTTGCTGTCACAGTGAGAGTAAAATGTGTTGTTACAACAGTAACCTCTTATCAGGCTGTGTCAGCTTCAGAGTGCTAGGTTGCAAACAGCAGGAGCAATTGTTATAACTAAAACTATTCCGGGCAATGGTATTTAACAAGCTTACTGCTAGAATACGGTCTGCCTGCCTTCATTTCCTCATTTCTTGTTCCTGGTCCCTGGATAACCCCAATTAGTTTGTGTTTGGGAGAGAGAGTATGTTATGATTTGCAAAAAAATTGTCCAAGTTAATGAAACAAATAAGGACTGTTTAGCACTTAAGTATGTTTTAATAATTTTCCGGAAACTCACATAGTAGTACAAGGGTCAAAGTGTCAATGAACAAGTTAATCAGAATTTAGAAGAGCAGTTTGGAACCATATAAATGGGAATCTACTTGAAATTCTGCAAACCACTAAAGGGTGAAGTTTTCCAGCAATTAATTCACTAACAATTGAAAACAACCCTGAAGGGGAAGGCAGTCTATCTTTCCCAAAAGGGGAAAAAACAACAACAACAACAACAAAAAAAAAAAAAAAAAAAAAAAAAAACCAAAAAGTCCACCAAAGAACACCACTCTCTTCCTACCTAAATCAAGTCCCGAAGACACAGATAAATCTCTCTAAATAAACAAAATAATGGAAATCTCAACCACAGTAAGAAAATTAAGACAAGGGCAGCAATGGTTACTGGGAAGAAAACTCATCAGTTTGGGTGTGTCAACAACTGTGAGATACATAGAGTCAATTCTCATTATTCACAGTGCATAGGTTCTATAAAGTCACCACAAGAACTGAGTTAACAAATACTCAATCAGTGTCACTAAAGGAAAATAGAAGGGAAGATTCCTACAAGCACTTTTTGTCAAATGATCAATACAAACCTTTATATTCTATATAGCTCTGAATCAGGATGCTTAACTTAATATATGTTGTTGATTTACTACCATTGAACTCTCATGGACAACTGCACTGTAACTCATGTTTGAACAAAGCTTATCTAACACATATTTCCCACCCTGTAGGACAGACACATCACACTTAGAACAGAAGACAACCACTTCATGACTTAATGTGGGGTTACTTCCATCAGCAAAATCACCAAAAAGTATCAAAAAGTGCACAAAACACTATTCAATGAATGAGGAGAAGGACATCAACTTATAGCATGAGAGCCGAAAGTAAAGATTCTTCTCATTCAAGCTCCATTGGAGACATATGCTGGGCAGCTCAATTTTTGTCAAGATATATTTCATGTAGTCACTATAGGAACACTGCACTAATTTTAGAGTTACAAATAACTTTTAGCAAATAGACTTCTCTCTTTTGAATGTGTTACCCATTTGCTTAATGAGTTGTCCATGCTACTTAATAATCAGTTTTGCAGTATGAAGAAGTAACTTAGAGGAGGTGGTTAAACCATGGAGGCAGTAGGCATCCATGCAGAAGGTTGAACCATCATTCCACTTATGATAAATTAAAGACTGTGGAGCTGGGTTTACTCTCTGTTGCTCTTCCTCCATGTGAGGACTCAGATGCCACGCCCTCTAGATGGTTAAATAATAAAACTCTGCTCCAAAGACAGACTAGCTTCCCCAGACACTTAACCTGCTAGCACCTTGATCTTGGATTTCTCATCCTCTAAAATGTTGAGACATAAATTTATACTCTTCATAAGTTAAATACTTTGTAGTGTTACATTATGGCAATACAATAGGTAAAAAACTAAAATGAGGCGAGAAAAATTGAGTACTCCTGTCAAAATATCTAAAGATGGCTTTCGACTTTCTGTAGAGGATGTGTTCTAGTGACCTTGTTGTATGCCTGGAATCATAGGTCATAACTAACCGAAGATATAAACCTTAAGCATACAAATACAAATTTAACTTGTATTTAATGTTAAATAAATTCTTTTTTTTAGTTAAGATATATGACATTTAATTATTTTTAATTTTTATGTTTTCTTTTTTATTAGATATTTTCTTCATTTACATTTCAAATGCTATCCCCAGAGCCCCCTACACCCTCCCCGTACCCTGCTCCCCTACTCACCCATTCCTGCTTCCTGGCCCTGGCATTCCCCTCCACTGGGTCATATGATCTTCACAAGACCAAAGGCCTCTCCTCCCATTGATGGCTGACTAGGCCAACCTCTACTATATATGCAACTAGAGACACAGCTCTGGGGGGGTACTGTTTAGTCCATATTATTGTTCCTCTTATAGGGTTGCAGACCTCTTTAGCTCCTTAGGTACTTTCTATAGTTCCTTTATTAGGGACCCTGTGTTCCATCCAATAGATGACTGTGAGCATCCACTTCTGTATTTGCCAGACACTGGCGTAGCCTCACAAGAGAGAGCTATGTCAGGGTCCTGTCAACAAAATCTTTCTGGCATATGATACTGAATGGCTGATAAGCACCTGAAAAAATGTTCAACATCCTTAGTCATCAGGGAAATGCAAATCAAAATAACCCTGAGATTCCACCTCACTCCAGTCAAAATGGCTAAGATCAAAATTTCAGGTGATCACAGATGCTGGCGAGGATGTGAAGAAAGAGGAACACTCGTCCACTGTTAGTGGGATTGCAAGCTGGTATAACCACTCTGGAAATCAGACTGGTGGTTCCTTAGAAAACTGAACATAGTACTACAGCAAGATCCAGCAATTCCTCTCCTGGGCATATACCCAGAAGATGTTCCAACTGGTAATAAGGACACATGCTCCACTATGTTCATAGCAGTCTTATTTATAATAGCCAGAAGCTGGAAAGAATCCAGATGTCCCTCAACAGAGGAATGGATACAGAAAATGTGGTACATTTACACAATGGAGTACTACTCAGCTATTAAAAACAATGAATCCGTGAAATTCTTAGGCAAATGGACGGATCTGGAGGATATCATCCTGAGTGAGGTAACCTAATCACAAAAGAACACACATGATAAGCACTCACTGATAAATGGCTATTAGCCAAGAAACTTAGAATACCCAAAATACAATTTGCAAAACACATGAAACTCAAGAAGGAAGGCCAAAGTGTGGATACTTCACTCCTTCTTAGAATGGAGAAAATACCCATGGAAGGAGTTGTAGAGACCAAGTTCAGAGCTGAGACAGAAGGAAGGACCATCCAGAGACTGCCCCACCCTGGGATCCATCCCATATACAACCACCAAACCCAGACACTATTGCAAATAAATTATTATAATACACATCGGCTAAAAAGGCAATGCATGTGACATGTGACAGCTAAACTATGATTTTCTTTTTCCCTCTTTACAGTTTCATAGTCAAGAGATTTGTTCTTTAAAATGTAATGAGGTCCCTTCCTCCCTTCTCACTTGTGAGGGACCCAGGAGAGAAAGTGGATGGGGTAGGGTGGGGAGAAGGGGAGAGGGGAACCTGATCTAGTATTGGGTGAGGGAAAAGGACTGTTGCCCTGAGGGTTAGCAGAAAGAATGTAAACAGGCAACCTCAGGAACTAGGAGGTTGGGGGACCCCCCCCCAGAGTATGCCAGAAACCTGGGAGGTGAGAGTCTCCCAGGACTCAAAGGGAGGTACATTAGATGAGAGGGAACTTATAGAGCCTACCTCCAGCAGGAAGACAGGACACCAAATGAGGGATAGGGTTGTCATCCCACAGTCACATCTCTGACCCATAATTGTTCCTGTCTGAAAGAATTACAGGGATAGAAATGGAGAGAAGCCTGAGGAAAAGAAGGTCTAGCAACAGACAGGCCCTAAGTGGGATCCAACTCAAGGGGAGGTCCCAAGGCCTGACACTCTTACTGAGGCTATGGAAAGCTCACAAAAAGGGATCGATCATGACTGCCCTCTGAAAGACCCAATAAGCAACTAAAGGAGTCAGATGCAAATATTTGTACCCAACCAATGGACAGAGGACAGATGCAGCTGACTCTTGTTGAATTGGAGAAAGCTGAAAGAAGCTGAGGAGAAGGGCGATCCTGTAGGAGGACCAGCAGTCTCAATGAATCTGGACCCCCGAGATCTCTCAAATACTGGACCACCAAACAGACAGCATATACCAGCTGATATGAGGCTGTGTCTGTGTTCATTCAAAGATGATACACTTAACCCTCAAGAGACTGGAGGCCCCAGGGAGTTTAGAGGTCAGGTGGGGTGGGGGTGGGGTATTGGCATCCACATGGAGATGGAGATGGGGTGGGGTGGGGAGGAGGTGTGGGATGTGCACCAGTTGGAGGATTGGATGGGGTGCAGGGAATAGAATATGGAGTGTAAAAAATAAATTAAAAAATAAAATAAAATTTTAAAAAAATAAAATATGAGGTTTGATTTTTTTTCTTTACTACAGTGAAAAGATTCATCTTTTTAGTTCCAGAGTGTTTTCATCATGTTTTCAGTGTGTTTACATAATACATGTCTAATTTTGTGTATTGGAGCAACTATTAACTAAAATAAGGATTTATTGAAGACAACATTAGTGGTATTATGACAATTGATCTGATAACTAACAAACAGTGATAGCCTACATAGTATAGATAGTTTGGATGCAAGAAAGACCCAAACTATAATCAAGACAGAGCCAGATGGCAAGAAATCCAATGATATTCTTTAAAAGAATGTGTAATTAAAAATTTAAAAGCTCATTGCTTCTGAACTTTTCTATTCAGCATGCTCAGATCATAGTTGAACATGGGAAACTGCATCTGTAGAAAACAATATTGTAGACAAGGAGTGCATTGGTTACATTTTCATTGCTATAACATAATGTGTGACAGTAAATAAATAAAAGACTTGCTTTGGCTCACAATTCGGGGGCACAGTCCAGTATGATGGGAAAAGCATGAAGACAGGATTATGAGGCAGCTGCTCACAGGTAGGAAGCAGAGATGAATTCTGATGCTTCTCTTGCTTTCTTCTTTTACCCAGTCCAGGCCCACAGTCCATGCCATAGTAACATAGAATGGGTCTTATCACCTCAATTGAGTTTATCTATAAACTCTTTTAGTGACATACCCACAAGTTTTCTCTTAACTGATTTTGGATCCTGTCAAGTTGATATCTATATTAACATTTGAAGTAGGTAAACAAGTATGTGGTAAAATTAATGTAGCTATGAAGAATCCAAGTAAGGTAGTATTGATCAAGAAAGCAAAATAACTTTTACAATCTTAGGACTGACCGTAACTCTCTTCACACACCAATAGTGGCAGAGCCTTGAAAGCAGAGCAATAGCAAGGGAAATGTCTCTGGGCATCTGTGGAAGCTAGAGGCATGCTGCTCAGAGCTACCTCAAGTCTTTGTACTCAGGATTCCATCATTACTCTATTTAACCATTCCAACTGTGACACCTCAAACAAGCAGGGAACAAATATGATAAACTTTGTTGGCAACTACATAGTGCCTATTATGCGGATGAATAATCTTTAAGAACTGTGGAAGCCTTGCTACCTCTACTTAGAATTTAAAGGATGACCCGAAGAGCCTCAGTTACTAAGAATGATAACCACTTGGGGAAGGATCACTGAAGAGGATCCACTCTAAGGAAATTCAAAGCAGAGTCTCCCACCCAGGGCTGCTGAAGAGGGATTCCAACAGGAGGGTGTCTAGTGTAGCCATAGAAGGAGAAAAATCTGAAACTTATCTGTTGGGGTGGGTCTGGTGCATTTGGTATTTAAATACTAAATTTTGTACCCCAAGATCTGGTTGTCCCAAGACAAGCAAATTTTCATATACAACAACTATTGTACAAATCTTTCTCCCCAAGTTAATTGATCAACAAAAGGCTAAAGAGTGAGATTGTACAGTAGAGAGTATAGAGAGAATATCTTGTGTGTTGTATGGATGCATAATTTGTTGATTAAAAAGCCTATACCCTGTGGCTTAGGCCAGAAACAGGAGGTAGGACACCCAAAAGGAGAGAGAATTCTGGGATAGAACCAAAGGTAGAAGATTCGCCCAAGAAGATGTAATACGATGGATTCATGGTACCTAAGTACAGGTAACCATCCACAGGCCAGAAGGTAAATTAAAATAAATGGGTTATCTTAGTTAAGATCGAGTCAGAGAAAAACATAGCTATATGGTCAAGGTATTTGTAAATATATTTTGAGTCTGGGTCTTATTTCTGGGAGAATGGGGCTAGGAGGAAGAAACTGGACCTAACGTTTATAAGAGAGAGAAAGGCAGGACCTGCTGGGAGGGAGAAACAACCCTGGAAGAAAAAAGAGGCTTTTGGCTGGGAGACATAAGAGTAGGCAGCCATGAATGACTGTGGGCCTAGAAGGTATAGCTAGGCACATAGCTGGAAGAAACTATGGGTTTGGGTTAGATGAGCTAGTTTAGAGTCTGCCAACCTAAGGTCTAAGCTCTGAAATATTAAAAGGTCTCCATGTGGTAATTTGGGGAACTAGCTGGTTAAGGAATAACTACCACCATATTAATTTCTACCATTAATTAATTAAGATATACAGAATATTAATTTTAATCATGTTAAAATTTTCATATCTGAAGAGCCTCCATCAGTCAATTTCAGCCTATTAGGCCTCCAGTTCCAATCCCTGACAGGTGTTCAATTAGCTGTACATACCAAATTCATAGTCGTAACTTGCTCTACCAGGCCTTGGGGGCTCATTCCTTTCCATCACGATATCCAGAAGGAAGAATATGAATGCAGGTCTTCTTCGGGCCCACATTCTAATCTTGTTTGCCTTCTTGGATACTGCAACTGCTTTGCCTTTTATTCCGTTGTACTTTCTTGTGCTTTGGCACATTTCCCTTTAGAATGACAGTATCTACCCTCAACCCACCCTACCACTGTATTTTGGAAGTCTAAGATTTATTTGAATCTGTTTGTTCCCAGCTGGGAACAAGGAAGGTCCTGGAAGTTCTCAGGTATAACTCACATACATGAGATTCTGGACTTGAGACTTTTGAGATGGTATTGGAACAACGTAGGACTTTGAGGGCAATTTGAATAGGATATGTTTTACATGGAAGGAGAATATATGAGGGCAGAATGGTATGGTCTGAATCTGTTTCCCAAAACTCATCTAGTGGGACGGAGGACAGTAGAATGAATAGGTGGTCCTCATTGAAGGTGGTTAGAGGATGCAGGAAAACTTCATTGATGCAACTAGGGAAGTTTTTCTATCCATGGTGCTACTTGTCATAGTCGTTTCCCTTTATATTGTTCTTCCCTCTTGTTGAGACAAAGATTCTTTCCACACCAGATGATACAGAAACAAGGCCTCATCTCGGAGGTAAAGAATACCCTCCATTGAACACTGAACACGCTAACCTTACGCTTCCCTTTCCCAGACTATCAGTAACTGTTATTTCTATTAGTTAGATGCTGAGGGAAGGGCAGCCACTCTCTTTAGTTATGTACCCACTGATAAGCCTGCCAAACTCATAGTTAAATAGATGGCCATAGTTAAATTCAGCCAGTCACAAAACTACTCAAAGATACATAACTAAAGCAAACAAATAAAACTTGCTGGAGAAATTCAGAGAGGGTAGGAGGTGACAGAAACCAAAATGAACTACACAAATACATAAAAGTGTCAAAGAGAAAATTTAAATAAAAGTTATTTATGACCATTATACATCACACAATCTATGTGAGTTTGTTATAAGAACGCAGAGGGATAAGACATAGACAATTTTGCAAATATGAAATCTAAATATAATAGGAATTGACTGGCCATATTTTCCCCAGTAACAACATAAACAGTAAATAACACCCTGGAAATAATGTAGACAGATAGACATTGTTAAAATATGGAAGATAAATATCCCTTAATTCTAAAGACCTCAGGCATAAGTATCATACACGATGATTTCTTCAAGGCAAGTGTCAAATTGGACACTTGCTACAAAAGATTATTGAATGGGGACAGTGTTGACTGCTTTATTACCTGGCAGGCATTGTGTGAAACAGTGGCCGATCTTGACATCCAGGAAGCTGGCATAGTAATTGATTTTTCTGGTGCTCAAAACGTAACACCTAAAAATCCAATCTCAAGCAGCCCTAAGGGTTTCTCTAAGTGCCCTTCCAAAAACCCTCAGCCCATTGAAGCATTGACCTTCAAAACACTAAGGTTTTCTAGGAATAAAACCCTGGTAAAGAATGAGCTTGCAAAATGCTTGAAGCAAAATATATATGCAGACAGTTGAAAATATTAGCTATTTTGAAAGTATTAGCTATTTTGCATGTTTGAGAAAAATAAATTCCTGTAGAAAACTGCAAGCAATGTGTCTTTCCATGTTTTAGATCCTATTCTTTTATTGGCCTGCAGCTACTTTATTGGCCCGTTCAAGTTATGGGTAACTGATAAACATGTACTCTGTCTACTTTCATCGATTTAATCAACTCTTCTACTCTCTAGAGAGAAAAAAAATAGGCTTTATCTCCCTTGGCAATTCATTTCAACATTCCTTTGTTTGCTCAATAAATTTATGACTATTCCTGTACCTTCTGAGTTTTCCTCCTGGGGGCTGGCAAGTTGAGCTGAGAAAACACAGTTTAACCAGAGAAATGGCTGCCCATTGTTATGAATATTTAGGTGCATGAGAGTTCATAGAAAAGAAACAAATTTTAAATAATGGTTAGACTCCTGGGGCTTAAATCTCCTTTTACTAAAGAAAGGAGAGCTTAAGGCTCAAAGGATACCAGACTATAGGAAAGTGACTAAGAAGTAGATGAAGGACCTTGAGAAGGGTGAGGTTTATTAGCAAGATCTGTTCATAGAAACCACTCTGTCACCTTTTTAATGCCTTGCTTCTAAGGACAGAAAGGGCAGACAATTTTTTTCTACCTATTGATTCTCAGTTGTTTTCCACGAAGGGAAAAAAAGTTCTTTATGCCAAAGTAGTGTGTTTTGGAATGACATAGTCTGATTTCCTTTAAATTCACTAAAACAAAACATTCAACACATGCTGAGATCTTTATCTATGTATGCTGCAATTATTTTACCATTAATTCTGAAATTTCCATTTAGCAACGCTTACCAGCCACTTTCAGATGTCTACCTGCAGTCTTAAGTCCTCTATGGCATGCGGGAGAAACATGGAATAGAAATGTTTGTTGAGTCTTAAATATCAGTTTTTATAATTTTTATTACTTTTTTATTAGATATTTTCTTTATTTATATTTCAAATGTTATCTCCTTTCCTGGTTTCCCCTCCAAAAACCCCCATCCCCTCCCCGCTGCCCTCTGCTCACCAACCCAGCTTTCTGGCCCTGGCATTCCTGTATACTGGGGCATAGAACCTTCATAGGACCAAGGGCCTCTCCTCCCACTGATGACCGACTAGGCCATCCTCTGCTACATATGCAGCTAGAGCCATGAGTCCCACCATGTGTTTTATTTGGTAAACCACCAACCAATTTTTATATGCTTTACAAAGCAAATCAGTTTCTGTGTCTAAAGATGGTTTTAAAAGATGTTTTCATAAAAATATCAAAGAACAGTAAACAACTTACTTAAATACTTTTCTATCCTTGAATGACATTCTTTGAGAACCTTCTAAATGGTCATTAAAGAATTAAAATGTTCTCCAGAACAAGGTTCTTAGATGCCCAAAAATTCCTCCAGTCTATTTAAATCATCATGAGTCTTGAGCTATGGTCAAGTGTCATATCAATAATTTAGTTTCTTCTGAAGAGTAAAAATAAGTAACTATGCCTGAAGGTTGTGTGTGTGTGTGTGTGTGTGTGTGTGTGTGTGTGTGTGTGTGTGTG
>NC_034596.1:87214448-87242582 GCF_900095145.1 Mus pahari | reverse complement strand
TGCAGCCCCCTTCAGCTCCTTGGGTACTTTCTCTAGCTCCTCCATTGGGGGCCCTGTGTTCCATCCAATAGCTGACTGTGAGCATCCACTTCTGTGGTTTTTCTGGCAGTCTTTCTACTCCTTGTGCTTTGAGACAATTGATCACCCAACAGAAGCAAAGCTGTGTGTTCCAAATGGTATGCATGTAGTGCTCCTGATCTCAAATTTGTATTTCAATATTCTATTCCATTTTGTTTAACTCAGACTCAAACCCTGCCTGCTGCAAATGCAGCACAGACTCAGTGACTCATTTCTAATACCCCCCCTTTTTTTAACTTTATTCTTAAGACTGCTCTCCTACAAACGTCCCTTTTACAGATATGTGGTGGGTGGGTGCTGCCTAGTGTAAAATCTTCTCTTCCTTTTTATACTTTGATCTCCTTCATAGCTAACTTCTTTTTGATAAGAATTCATGTTGGATAGCAGTACTTCCTCACCCAAAGGGTTTATGGGTTATGTACTCCCTGGCCTTACATGTCTGGGCACAGATGAAGTGGACACATATTAAATCTGTCAATTAGATGTGTGACATGATTTTGCTTTTGAGAATATTCATTTCTACAGGATGAAGGAGTATATAACTTATTAAATATAGATAAAACTTTGAAGACATTCTATGTGGTGCTGAATAACCAAAAGGCTTATTAAACATATCAGATCAAATAATTTGTGATAAGTGTGAAACAAAAAGACAGTAAGTAAAGCCAGCATGGTAGCACATATATAATCCCAGAACATGGGAGGCAGAAGTGGGTAGGATCGGGAGTTCAAGGCAGATTCACGGAGATATCAAGTTCAGCCTACACTACACAAGGCTCTGTCAGAAGGAGGAGGATAAGGGGGATGAGGAAGAGGAGGATTACAAGGAGGAGGCAAGTAAAGTAACAATATTTGTATTTGAGAGTTGTTGGCTCATTAGTCATTAGCACTTCCCATTCTAGCTTCAGATAACCTCTAAAGCTCATGGCTACTCATGACGCTAACTGGTTATCTCCAGATCTCTATGAGTCTATAATAAAATAAATATGATACCTTTGTCTCAAGGTTTCATACATGTGCAGAACTTCCATATATATATAATTGTCTGCATGTATGTCTGTGCACCATATGTATGTACATATGCATCCAGAGGCCATAAGAAGGAATCAGATCCTCTAGAATGGAATTGTGAACTACTATGTGGCTTGTGGGAATAGAACCGTGTGTGTGTGTGTGTGTGTGTGTGTGTGTGTGTGTGTGTGTGTAGACAGACAGACAGACAGACAGAAGAGAGATTATGTACAAACAATGACACAGTCTCACCCAGTGGGGAAAAAAAAAATTAAAATCAGATGTCAGAATCAAACTTCCCCAAGATTGAGTTCTCTGAACTTTGTCAACCTAAAAGTTGTTTGACTCTTATTATATACAGCCTGGTATTTCAATTGATCTTGGTCAACAGTAAGATCTGAATGACAGTCATTTGAAATTTCATGAGAAGATAAAGGTTGATTTAGCAAGTCCCTTCTATTTGCTTGCTGTGTTATAGAGTTGCAACTACAAGGCTTAGAAAGAAGCTGTAGAGATTCATTAAGTGTTCCCTCAGAGCACAAAGCACAAGCTGGTGGTTTATGGCAAGAAGTTTAAGTTCTAAAGTGATGGACTACAGTTAAAAAGTCCCAAGTCCTAGGATTACCAACCAAGTCACAAAGTCTCATTTCTGACTCAGGGACATATGTACATGTATCCCAGGAGCCTTCACGTGTGCCACAGATCAGTCTGCAGTATCTTCTCTCATGTAAATACTACAGGAATGATAACATATAACTGAACAGGGGAATTGGGTATTGGAGAGATGAACCAGTGGTTGATGCTTTCTGTGCAATCACTGGGACCAAATTTGAATTTCAGCAAAAACATGGCAAGCCAAACACCTGTAATTACAGCTTTGAGGGATCTCAAACCTCTGAGGCCTCCATGCAGACACACATATGTGACACCTACGTACATGTGTGTGCATATACTTCTGCATTACTTATAAACACACACACACACACACACACACACACACACGTGTGCATCCTGTAGAATCTCTAAAAACAAGGTAGTTAGGATTTGAGGCAAATATAATCTTGATAAAGAAGAGAGAAGGGCATTGATAAAAAAAAAAACAAATATCTTTTAAGAAATGTAAAGAGATAAGAAATGAAAGATACGATAGTTTGTAACCACTATTTAGGTAGGATATGGAGATTTCCATCTCTAGTTATCAGGGTCCAT
This sequence comes from Mus pahari, assembly GCF_900095145.1. Lineage (NCBI taxonomy): Eukaryota > Metazoa > Chordata > Mammalia > Rodentia > Muridae > Mus > Mus pahari. The sequence goes on along the minus strand of NC_034596.1, from coordinate 87,240,284 downwards.
CTTCCCTGGTTGCTCCCTAGAAGGAAGTTATGAGAACTACATTCTTTTGTTGAGGTCTTTCGGGAAGTTGTCTTTGGAAGAATTGTAGACATGCAAATATCTGCCTTTGCAACAGCTTTTAGGCCATCATAATATATTCTGGAGCCCTGTTATGGATTCATCTTGTTTTATTAATCAATCCCTATCATAGGAATTTCTGGGTCATATGACATGTGTGTTTAGTGTCTAGGAAAAACTGACAAAGAGTTCACCTAGCTCATGCACAAATCTGTTGCTCCCAGCCATGGAATGGGGACCTCCACATCTCTGCTCTACATTGTCTCATTTGTTAGCATCCATCAGCCCCATGAGAAGTCACTAGCTAATCATTGTGGTTTAATCTCACTTTGATGCTAATGAGGCTGGACATTTTCTTTTATCTATCATCCCTTCAGATTCCTCTTTTGTCTAATGCCTATTCCATTCTTTTATGTGTGTCTATTGCATTATACAACTTCTTCCATATTACATAATTGTAGCAGCTCCTTCTACATATTGGATCTCAGTCATTGGTTGCAAAGTGTACCAAATAACATTTCCTACTCTGTTGTTTTAATCACGTAGAATTCTTTGAATATGGAATTTTATTTTAATTTATTAGTAAAATAGTATGGCCTTTTCTTTATGAATGATATTTTGGGTGTCTGGTAAGGAAATCCTTCCCAGTTGTGATTTCATGAAGACATTTTCCTGCTACATCATCCAACATGTTATAGTTTTCCCTTCTACATTTAAGTTTTTAATCCACTGAGGGTTTTTAATGTATGAAACTGCTCCCTTTTTTTTTTCAAACTGTGTTTCTCATCCTCCAATCCATCTACAAGTCCACAGTAACCTTACAGTAAATCCTTTTGTTGCTTCCAATAGGCAGCATATGTTTCTGCTGTTTCCAATCAAAATCCCTGGATGATAAAGTGGATTACTACCTTGAAGCCTAATTCTGGGGCCCTGTGGCTTATCCCCAGTTCTGGGCCCTGTGACTAGTTACAGACTGTGGTTTGGACTGTGTCCAAAGGTCAACATCTCATGTGATCTGACGCCTTACCCAGCAGACTGCTTCATATTTCAAAACCCACAGCTGGATAGGTTCCACCTGCTTTGTTGCCCTGTCCTGTTCCACTACAAGGAAAACTCCATGCTCTACCAGCTCTCAAGAAACAACATGAAATTGTAAACCAGTCCATAGACACCCAGCTGAAAGACTGAAAGGCCTACAGTAAAGGGGTTATAAAGATAGCATTCATCAGCCATCACTAAATGACGTCATCTGCTGAGCCAGACAAGTGAAAACAGGCTTAACTCCCAGTTGGGAATTTCAGATCTTATTGCCTCTTTTTGTTTCTCCTATCAGGAGACCATGCAGAAAGATTCACACTTTACTTCTTTCCAAGAGGTTTATTGATTTGTGGATTCAGTAAAATGTGCATCAATTGAACTAACTATTCCCTTTAAGTAAAGGGGAGGGGGAAGGGGGATGGGATATCACACTGCGCTGAAATTAACAGGTACCACAGCAATGCCTCCTAGGTTCTAGCACAGCACAATAGATGTACACAGTGTGAGGGCAATCTGGCGATTAAATAGCTCTATTTTATCCCCAGCAATCAAAAGCCAATGTGCTCTTATTTCTCCTTTCATTGCCTCCCTCTTCCCTGCCCTCCCAAACACATACACTTCAAACAGATTCTGTGCACTATTTAACAGAAAATAGAGTTCGTTTCCATCTTCCACTTTCTCTTTATATCCCTGGGTTTTATATTTCTTCACTATTTTTAAATGTGTGGAAAAACTTTGATTGCTTTCTTCCTGGATAACTACTTAACCTCAAATTTCTGGTAGATTCGGAATGGAAACAATGGCCAAGACAAAACAGAATGCCAAATATATGGTCCATTAAATCAATGATTTTTCCTTCCAAGGTGTATGTGTGCTGCTGTTCTCACACACGAGGACATGTAGGTTGGACAGACCTGTTCTTTTGTTTTCTCTTGATAAGAAATGAATACTTCCAACCTGCCCTGTCTGGGGACCTTATGATTAATAGTTGTGTTATAATTCTATGACATTTACAGATATCATAGTTTTTTAGTACAATAATTTCATTTTATCTCAGAACTGTGGCTAGTTAAGATTTTACCACTATATTTGGCTTCCAAATAAGAAAACTGAGACCTTAAGGAATTTAGAAATGATCGAAGACACAGTCAAAACCCAGTTTTCCTTGATCTAATTTCTGGGTGAGTAACTGTTTCCAAGACGATTGTCTAATGTTAAAGGTTCTCTAGGAGGCTATTATAGTTCTCTTATGCAAAACTAATATTGCTGAGAATCAAATCTACAACTCTAAATATATCTACATCTTTTGCCCTTAATTTAATAATTATTCTTCTAGGACTAGAGAAACAGCTCAAAATTGTAACACATGTAACACCAACAACCCATACCCCCTTACACACCCACATATACTTACTCATACACACCCCATTACACACACACGCATATTAAGTAAGCTTATGATAGTTTATGATAATTCATACACTTTTGCATTTGTAAAGTGCTTGTTATGCAAAAATGAGAACCTGAGTTTAACCTCCAGAACTCACCTAAAAATGTCAAACATGGAATCCTAGTCTTGTAATCTCAGAGCTAGAGAGGCTAAGACAGACATGCCCTTGGTACTCACTGACCATATAACCTACCCTAAGACTAATCTCTCACCTTCACATGTAACACCAACAACCCAAACCCCCTTACACACCTACACATACTGACACATATACACATACTTATATACACACATATGCACATAATTAATAAACTTATGATAGGTTATGATAATATATACACTTTTGCATTCTGACATTTTTAATACATAATATTTAAGTATATCAAAAGGTCTTCCTATCTTTTGAACCATATAAGTTAATTTCTTGAAAAATTATACTATTACATGAACTTGAAAGACAAGGTCTTCTAAAGAACAAAGGGATTAGGTTTTTTCATGTTGTTATTTACATAGTTCCATTCACTTGCCGATTTTTCTTCCATTATTCATGCAATAACTTCTATACATTGTTTGTGTCAGACCATAGGATAGAGCAACATGGACAAGAAGAATAACTTCTGGGCTGAACAGGGCAAGGTCAGATAAAGAGAACCAGTCCTGACCTTCAAACTCTAGGAACCCTTGCCAGAGATGATACTTAATTCAGGAAGGTACATGAGACCACATATTCCACCTTGTAAGAAATAGTAATTTTTTAAAAACCTACACACTTATGACCTATATAGTTATTGAGGGTTTGGCCCAGAATACATCAGAAGACAGCATTTTAGACAAATCATAAAATTTTCAGTATCATTTATAGAAATTACTCCAAACCTGATTATCTTGCCTCAAAGAGTGTTCTTCTTTCTTTTTTATATTTATTCTATCTATCTATCTATCTATCTATCTATCTATCTATCTATCTATCTATCTATCTATGTATCTATCTGTCTGTCTGTCTGTCTGTCTGTCTGTCTGTCTATGTGTGTGCATATACATATACATGTACACGCCATAGTTGGTTCTTTCTTTTCACCATGTAGGTCCTGAAGCTTGAACTCAAGTTGTCAGTCTTGGTGACAAGTGCCTTTATCCACTGGTCCATCTCACTGAGGGTTCCTTTCTTGCTCAGTTTAAGTGTTGGGCTTATTTCCCAATTCTCCTTTGAAAATTTATTAAATGTCTTTTTATAATATTAGCCTACCATTTTAAACATACACACAACCATATATATATATATATATATATATATATATATATATATATATATATACACACACACACACAAGGTGCTTTGAGAATAAACTAATTTAAATTTAGAAAAGCAATATGTTTTGTGTAAACGAATAGAGTAAATAAGTCACTTAATCCTCTCTGAAAACCAAGATTCTTGACGCAGCAGATGCTGTTCTTGTATGAGCTAGTGTATCAATTTAATCAATTTGTAAAAAAGACAGACATGGAATAAGGACATACTTCATCACCTATGCTGTGATGAACATAGATGTAAATTATTACAGAATTTCTTTGACGGAAGAGAGAAGCAATTGAAAAGATGAAATATATATATTATTTTTCTAAATCTTAGTAATTAAAGCCTTGGAGAATCACTTTGAAAATCCAGGTACAGATGCTTCTCAACATACAATGAAGATTTGTTCTTATCGACCCATCATAAATTGAAAATATTGCAAGCCAAAAGCAGTTTAATAAACCTACTCTTCCAAACATCAGTGCAACCCAGTGCACTGTGGAGAGTCAGTTATTTCTTCCTGTGAACAAATGGCAGATTGGAAGCAACCCAGCACTGCAAATAAGTATCAGACCAAAGAGTGCTAGCCAGGGAAAAAATTCAAAATTCACAAGCCAAAGCATGGCTTCTGCTGAATGGCTATGGCTTTCATGGAATCATAAAGTCAAAACCACTCATTCAAAATGCCATGAATTAGGAACTGCCTATATATATTTTGGGGATATTTGGAAGCTGTGCCTTCTTCAAGACCTGGTCAACTCAACGCCCTAAGACAAAGGAACAGCATTTAGTTCTAGCTCTATGTAACTTTACCAATTAAAAAATATATATAAATCCAGAAAAAAATATGATTAAGAAAAGCTATTTATACAGCTATTTGTATATAACTGGAAAGTATTAAAATAATAAAACATAAGAGAAAAAAATCTCATAAGAAAATTACATGGGGTCATATAATTAACACAATAATTAAAGTAGAATTTTAATATTTTATTAGTGGGACTGAGAAGATTGCCCAGTGTGTAGAACACTTGATATGCAGATGTGAGGAACAGAGTTTGCCTCCCCAGCACACACATCAATGTTGGGCAGGAATACGGGGCCTCCTTACTATCCCAGAATTCCACAGGTAGAGACAAGCTAGCTAACGAAGTCAGCCAAATCAGAAAGTTCTGGGTTCAAGTCTGTCTCAATACATACATAAATACATACATAAATACATACATAAACCATGATCAAGGAAGACATCTGACATAAATCTCTGGCCTCTACAAATGTACATTCATTCATATACATTAGCATCATACACATATGTGAACACACACACCTGCATACAAAAATATTTTATTAGCATGTAAAATACCAAGTTATTGTATAAGAGACAAACTATGATTAAGAAACATGTAATATGTTTGTAAGCACTTAAGTTTTCATAAGATTGCATATAGATAACACGAGCAAAATATTAGTAAAACTTTAAAAGGGGGGTAATTTTCAAAGTGTTTTTTTCAGTGCTTTCTTATCTTTTACAAAAGTATATGAGCTGCTAAACTCAAGATCATTGCCACATTTAGTTGATAGTTTTTACTTCATTCACAAACTCAAAGCAGGGTTAAGACTTGATACCCCTTCCTGATAAAAGCGCCACCCGTGTATATATAACATCAAAGTAAATAAGCACTTACAAGTTTCCAAACAAACAACCGAGGTGTTCTTAATCCTGGGACATTTGTAGGAGAGGAAAGTAAAAGAATCAAATCTTGAGCTGTTCCATCGTGTTTTCCTCGTGAAGTTTTGGATTTAGAGGAGCTAAGTGTTGAAAACCCTTCGCTATGGTTGAGAAAACAAAGCAAGACATCGGGCAGAGAAACCAGTCAATGATTTCTACAATAGGGCAACAACTGATCGCTTCCAAGGGACGGTTCCAAACTGCAATCTAAGCATGTACAGGGTAGCCACTAACTGGACGCCACACAAACAAGATGGAAGGATGGATGGGTTTCATAGAGAATCTCTTAGAAGCTTCTAATCCTGTCTTCAAGGATTGAAAAGAGGCACTTAACCAAACAACAGGGACTAGAGATCCTAGAACAGGCGCCCCTCCTCCTAGGCTGCAGCCTTACTCCCCCTGGCATGGAGAAATGCCAGCAGATTAACATTTAAATCACTCTCTGAGTCATTTCTACACCATGGAGGCGATTTCTAGTTAGAGCTGTGAACTTCCCCTGGGGGATAGAAAACATCAGTCTGTTAGCATCAGAATCAGCTCACAGAGAGACAGCTGCAGCCTCCTGGAATATGAATTAGACAGGGAATCAGGAGGATTCAGCACTAATTCCTGGTCTGCTAGAAACAACTTTGACCTTAGGCAATCCAAAAGCCCACAGATTCCTCATCTACAGTAATTTAATGGGTTACTCATTAAAAACCTCAGTGATTCTATATTCTTCTCTTTCAAGGAGCCCCAGATGCCGTCCTTCTGGCCTCCCAGAAGTAGTGTGTAGAAACTGTAGGACTCTCCCATAGCTTCTGCTACATCTCTGTAAACACGTGTACCGATACCTCCTACAGGGTTCACTCAACTGGGCTTCATTTCTCTGTACCAAGCACATGTTTTCCTACACGTTTTAAAACCAGCAATACTCTTATCACCTTTTACCCCTCAATATAACCCTTCCCCCTCTTTTTTATACTTCCTCTAACCATTGCCTCCTTCCCTCAAACAAGAAATGTACATTCTAGACAAAAATCAAGAATTGACAACAGATACACTATTTGGCGAAGGATTGAGAGTTTTGGCCTTGTTGGAGGAGGTCTGTCACTGGAGATCGTGAGCTTCGAAGCATCATAAGTCAAGGTCATGTCCCTTCTGTTTCTCTGCCTCCTACTTGGGGATAGGATGCAAATTCCCACCTACTAACCTAGTGCCATGCCTGCCTGCCTGCCACCATGCTACCTGCCATAATGATCATGAACTTATCCTATGAAACTCTAAAAAGGACCCAATTCAATGCTTTATCTTATAAACTGCCTTGGTCATGGTATCGCTTCACAGAAGCTGGAAAGTAAGTAAGACATGACCCTGTACAGTGTCATTCCACACTCTGTGATCATCTTCCCCCAAATCTAGGACCCTAGTCTCACTATGAGAAAACCTCACATTAAGGGACATTCTGGGAAATATATCAATATATCACCAAAAACAAAGATCAAGGGGCTGAAGAGATGCCCAGTGGTTAGGAGCACTTGCTGCGCTTGCAGAGGACCACGATTTGGTTCTCAGCACTACTAATTCCAGCTCCAGGGGATCTGATGCTGTCTTCTACCCTCCATGGTTACCATGCATTGGATGATACACATACATACATACATACATACATACATACATACATACATACATACATGCAGGCAAAAGACTCATACACAAAATAAAACAAATCTTTTTGTAAAGGTCAGGAGGTCAAGATGGAGTGAGAAACTATCAAATCCAAGAGGAGATAAAAGACATAAATTTGTTAAATGTAATGGTGTAAGTCCATCATTCAAAACAATGGGGTAAGCCAAGGTTAGCAATATGACCATATTGTTTCTAAGGTATCATAAACTACAGAAATGCAAGACGTAAAATTTTGAAGAAAGAGGAGCAATTTTTCTGCTACTCCACCACTGTTCAGTAGTTGAAAAGTAGTCTTTCAAACATTAGGTTCAAATGCAAGGGGCTGAATTGGGGGGGGGGGTAAAGAAATTTCAGAAGAAAGGAAGAGCAATGGAGAGAGAATTGTGGAAAGCAATCTTCAGGCCATGTGTAGGAGAAAAGGATTTACTCCAGGATGAAGGAGAAGCCAAGGAAGTACAGTCACTTGGAAGCAGAAAGCATTACTTATAGGGTTTTGCAAATTGATTTTTTTTATTTTTTCATTTTATTTTTATTCATGGTGTCTTGCAAGGAGCAACTCAGATGTCTGGAGAACTCTATTTCCTGTTTCAAAGCTGAAGACAAACCTCTGAAGCAAAAACTTCTTCCCTTTGCCATGCTTATAATGTGCATTGTCCTTGAAAGGCTCTGAGAAAACCAGAAAGATCTAGGGGGAAAAATTATATATATATATATATATATATATATATATATATATATATATAAAATCACTGTAACAAGGAGAATGACAGTGACTGACTAGCTTGAACAATACAAGATTAAGATTGTGCCTGAAAACAAAGTAACAGGAAAAGCCTTGTGGGAATCTCTCTACAATTGCCTGCTGTCTCAGGAAAAAACCTGGGTGGAAATGTCACCTTTTCACTCACAGTATTGGCTTCAGGCTCTCTCGAAGTCATACTGGCTGAACTTCTTGACAACCCACTTGTCCTCTTATTGTCCCATAATTCTCCTTGATAACCCTCCAGAGGCTAGATGTCTTGTCCTTACAGGGCCTGAATGTGAACATCTGGCATGGAAGCAGTCCTCACAGAAGTAGGTCAGCTAGGTCTAAAGAAGGGCGGTGCAAATGGCTGGCTCATTTTGCCTCTCATATATCCGCTAGGAGTGACATGCTAAGCTCCTATATATGAAAGAGACAAACCCGAAACCTATGTTTCCTCACTAATATTCCACCAACGAGCAACCCCAACTATAGCAGCCAATCCTGATCCTCACCTCTCAGATCCTGACCATATCCCATCAACAAACCACACAAATTTAACCACAGAAACACTGCCTCAATCTCCTCACATCCCTTCCTTGCCACCACTGACTTCCACTGCACCTGCACTGGAATAATAACTTTTTGTCCTTGCGGTTCTCCAGTTTCTCCTAAGACTACACACTGAATTCTTTTTGTTTCTTTTTATTATTCTTGTTGTTATTTCCTTTGCTTCTCACTGGTAATCTGGGAACAGAGAACTATAGTCTTTCATAATTTCTAGAAAATCTCAATCATTTCTTCAACCAAATTCCAACCAAATGTTCAAGGTGCACTGTATTACATTTCTGCTATGGTCTCCTAGGGATTCTATCTATGTTTGATCTATTCATCTTTGTCTATTCATGTTGTGTCTTTCACTTTATTCTTCATAGCTCCTGGAATCTTGGATCATCCAGTTCTTTGTAGCATTATATGAAGTGTCTTTAGCCTTAGCTTTTACTCAGCTGTGACTACTGTTCACTGATTCTAATGTCATCTATGTCCTTCTTTATCTTATGTTTCAGTTAATTTTTTGCAAATTAATAAAATCAATGCTGATAATATTTTTTCTTCTCCTGTTTCTGTAAGAATTAATTAAATATACTCTGCTTTTGTAGGGTTTATACCTTTAGGATGATAAACCCAGAGTAAAGTATTATGAGACTTTAAAGGTAAAATTATACTTTACTTCCTCAGGGAAGTTTGCATATCCATTTATTGGGACCTTGGAAGTGTGGTTAATGCTAAATATTAGGATTAGCATTTCAGGGTTGCCCATATATTATAAATTCTACACAAGCATAGGCTACCATAAGCAATTCTCAGTGGAGATTTTATATTTTCTCCTTCTTTCAAAGCTAAAGTCAAGACAGATAAGGCCACTCAGACAAAATGTAAGTTGCTTAGCCAATGATATTAATATCCCTTGGGGTGCCCATTTTTTGTGTACAACTTACAGATGTAATATCCTTCCATGCTTGATTGGCCCCATTAAACTATAGAGCACTGTCCTCCAAAGATAGTAGAAAGCACAGAGAGAGAGAGACATCAAGGCAAAAATAATCCTTCTCTAGAATTCAATTCACCCTGTAGATTTATGTGTATGCTCGACTTTAGAAGAATTCCACTATTTTTCTTCAAACTTATCCAAAATTAAAGATATTGAGTAGTCGGGTGTGTGTGTGTGTGTGTGTGTGTGTGTGTGTGTGTGTGTGTGTGTGTGTGTGTGTAATCTCAGGAAATGATGTACATGCAATGCTTTCTGTCAATCTTCTCTAATCTGACACAGAATTTATAATAGTCTACTTATTAATGGGACTCTGATCCTGTACTCAATTCATCCATCACCCAACAGTCAGGTTGCTTTAAACAAAACTTTTAACAAAGAAACTAACACCCACAAGACTAGTTTTGGGAATCCCATTGTCATGATCATCCTTTGCTTCCAAATACTCCTTTTAAAATGCACTCTAACTGATTACACTACACACTGCAGTGTGTAGTTGACTTGGCTATCAGCCTTCCCTCTTCAGTAACTCAACTAGATTTTTTCTTCTTCATAATAAGTGGAAACTATAAATTGTCTCACATTTCTACTCCAGCACTAATCCTTGGGCATCTTGAAGTAGATCTTTCTCTTTATCTAAAGATGTTCCAAGTTCCGTTGTCTTTACAGTTTAATAAGCTCTGTCTTCCATCTTTCCTTTTGTTTTATTCTCCCTTCTTGCTCCATGTGACCTACTGGGGCACCACCCACCTCTGTCATAGTCCAATATATTACTGATACATTGAATGAAGTCAGTTAAGGAATATAAGCATTGAAATGATATCTACAACCTCCCTATATTTAATTCAAATTGTTAAAAACAATTTTAATATCAACATGTACATGTAACCTACATATGACTTCTTAATATAGTTTTCTGATGCCAAATTTGGAATACTTAAATAAAATTTAGCTTTATCCCCTGCTCTTTCAATGTCTAAGGATGTACAAACTGAGTAATTCATTAAGTAAGTGTCTTACATAATAGATATTCTAAGGTTTTAAGTCCACTGGTTTTGAAGGTTGGAGTACAGAATTTACACCATTCTTTACAAGCATAGCTTTAAAAATATCTTAAACCTATTAATAGTTAACAATAGTAGAGATCATTATTCTAACCGTACCCTAGGTGTTTGTCTCCATCTTCCAGACATCTCCTTAAACCTGAGTCTCAGCTGACACCCAATTATTATCACTCTTGCTCCCCCTGCGGAAAGCTTATTCATTCCAAAGAGGATTCCATGGGATCCTCTTTTTTTCCCTAATGGATAAGCTGCTTACTCATCTCACAGTATATTCAGATTATTGAAGGGACTAATCAGAAGACTCTCACATTTAGTTGACAATAAATAAAGATAAAAAACATCAAAATAAAAGTGATTTTCTTATCCCAATTTTTATATTTGGAACTTACAGCTTTCCTTTAAACCTGATACTAAACTAAATATTAACAATTTCTTAGAGTTCTGACCTGCATGCATAACACACACGTATAAACACTGCAAACAAGCAGTAAAAAAAAATCATATTCAAAACACATTTAATAGAATCTGAATCTCTGTACCAACTCAGCAAAGAGTTGGGCTAAACAGAGTTTAAAGTTTACACTTTTCTACCTCCTTAGAGACAGGAAGGAGAAACCAAATGAAAGGGTTGCTAAGGTCCCTGCTTCTCACTCCTAACTCTATTCCTTAATTCTGCACCAGCCTGCATGACACCTTAAGTGAAACTGACAGGAGAAGTCAGGAGAGACAACTTCTAAACCTGCAAGAATGCTTCAGTCGTTCCCATTAGACTCTGGAGACAAACAACCTACATCATCAGCAGAAGATGGCATCAGAGTAAAAGAGGCTCTCAACAAAAGACGCAGAGGGAGGAGGAACTCAATCTGATATGTCTCCGAATAGCTGAAGGGGTGGACATAGAAAAGACGCTGGGAAAAAGATTCTCTGAGACATCACTGGCCTCTTAGGGGAGGGGAGAGCTGCTAATTGAGCTACAGAGTTGTGCACTCCCAGCAGGCTAATTCATTTGGTAAGGGATGTGGCCTGCTCCCCAGATTCAGAGGAAATTAAGAGCTTCACACAGCTTTCATGATTACGTTGTAAATATATTTGGTCATTCTATTCTGCCTGCAAAAGGCATCTATTGCTCTTCCCCCCACGTGGGATTTGTAAAGACTCAAAAGAATTATAACACAGGGAAATATTCCAGAGAAGCTTCATGACCTTTCAGAGTCCTTAAGTTTAATTTTGTACATGGTCCCAAAGTCTACAGTTCTTAGTTAGGCAATTATTCAGGTTTAATAATTTACCAGTAACTGGCGTTAGCATTTTAATTGCAGAGATAATTTTCCTGAAAGCTCACAATCTGTGCTCATGGGCAAAAGTGGAAGAGATGGCCATACTTTCTCAGGAACTAGATGAATAGTTCACCCTAACCAACCCTGCTACCTGCTAAGTTGATGGTGACTCTGACCTTAAGGCACTGGTACTTCAACTTGAAATTGACTGTTGCTTCACACTTGAATGACCTAGGAACTAAATAGCAAAAATAATAGCCTCCCTCCCTTGCACTGGATTCCATTTTCGAGCTTTTATTGCCTGCTATCATTGTGAACACTCCGGTCACAGTAGAAAGCTCCTCCTCATCAACTTCATACATCCAACTATGATTTCATCACTAACAAATACTACACCTCTGTACACTGTGTGTTCACTGGTCACCTGACCGTGATCTCTGCAATGCCACATCTGTACATGGATAGATGAGACCTACATAAAATGCTTGTTTGTTTGTTTGTTTGTTTTTTATTTATTGACCAGACAAACTAAAAAACCTAGATACCATCTCCCCTGCACAGTCAAGTATCCAGAGAGTTGTTCTAAGGACAATTATTTCTCCTTCATCTCGGCTTCCAGGAGTCTAGATGTAGTTGACCTGAAACTTTTAATGATTTATATTTTTGTCATACTCTGTTGGGGGGAAGTGAACACTTGTGCAAGTTAGAGTGTCATGCTCAGGTCAACAGTCACAGAAATGTGTCTCTTTCAATCGCTCTCCATCATGTATATATGTATATATGTATGTATGTATGTATGTATAAAATTTCATCTGTGTGCAATTGTATGGGATGTTCACATGCATTAAGTGAGCTTAAAGGCCTGAAACTGATGTTCTGCAGCCTCTCCATTGACTGCAAAGTTCATTGATACTTCAAGTCTCCTAAGCTGCTTGTTCTGGGAATCCCCAGATTTATACTTGAAGTACTGGAGTTACTGATGGTTCAGCACACCCACCTGACATTGAGATGTGAGTACGGGGGGGTTTGAACACCAAGCTTCCCACTTGGGTAGCATGTGATTTACCCACTGAGTCATCTTTCCAGAGTTCTCTAACTTATATTTGAAGAGAGTCCTTCACTGCCCCAGGAACTCATCAGGAAGGTGACAACCTCCTGAATCTTCCTCCACAAGGAGAAAGTTACCGAAATGAGCCATCTTGCCTGGCTGGGGGCTCTCAACACAAGTCCTCATGCTTATGCAATTAATACTTTATGGACTGGGCTGTCAGCTAAGCCCCAATCTCCTCATTTTCCTCAAGATTTCTTTAAATCCAAGGCAGTGCCCCATACAAGGCAGGTACAAGGCATGTGAATGCTCATCAAACACATTTGTGAAAGTCTTCTATTTGAGAAATTCTGCTAACAGCTCTCAGCACTCACAGCTAAAAGAGGTGCTGTAACATTTATGGCTCTTTTTAATGCTGGCAATTAATAGACACTACCTGCCCTGTTTCAAATGGCAGTTTTAATGATTCAATTAGCAACTGAAAAAAAAGTCTCCCTAATTTACTCTTTTTTGCTTTTACCATTTTAAACTTTGCCTTTCACTTTAAGCAAATCCTCTCTGGGTAAGTATATCAAACTCTGAACACTGATCCAATTATCTAGGAGCTCAATGGTGTTCATGCGGGTCGTGAGCGTGATTGCACAAGGGAGCCAAATACTAACCAGTGTCTGGAGACCCAGTAAACTTTTGCCTCTTCCAAGAAATTATTAGTGGGTAATTAAGTTTCATTCATAAGGAATGGGCTTCTCAACATTTATTTTCACAAGCCAAGGACAGAATCAGACATTTTTATTTTCAAAGATGTTGGAAATGGAAGAATTGGTGCTAGCAGTGTTCTTTCATCCAAAGTTCTTTCTCACCTTAAAAAAAAAAAAATAAGGACACCCAAGACCCCTTTCCTACTTAATTAACTCACATTTTACTCTTATCTGATTGTTTCATTTAGGAGTAGTAAAAGTATTTTGAAAACCTACGGCTGAATGAGGCAAAACTTTTATGCGTCAAGGAATTTCCAATCATGTTACTAACCTCCAACAGGGTGAACCCATGGTACACACAGGTTACACAATCATCCAAGTAAAAGAAAACTTTGTTTTGATAGTATGTCGAGAATTATTCAAACATAAAGTGTTTTATGTCTTATATCAAACACAGTCAGTCATACATAAATCTGAGTAGTAGATTAAGCTGTTCTAAAATGGTGGGAACCATGCTTTAAGGAAAGTATTTAATAAAAGCACAGTAGAATTTCTCTGACTTTGAACTGGAGTAATTACAGTACTAACCACCTCATAAGCACTGACAATGACCTAGCAAACATATCTACACAGTGAATACAAATAGCATCCTAACCTTGCAGGCACACCTATGATAACAAACACAAATGCACTACTGAAGTGTAACATCTAACAATAAACTTCATCCGAATGCAAAATTCAGAACTAGCCCAAGGTAAATGATTACATCATTCTTGGGTTTGTTTTTTTTTTTCCTTTGTTACCTAGATTACTTAGGTAAAACTGTTGACTTTTACTCTGTCAATAAGCACTCTGTAGCTTTTCAGAGTGCAAGAAGAAATTAGTCGAGACAAAAATATGATCTTATGAGAAACCCAGTTAACTGAGAAAAAGAAATAATATCAACAGAATTTTGACATGTCTGATGGAACATATATTTGTTTGTTGCTTGTTTTAAGAGGAGATTAGATGGCATGTGTGCACGCGAGCGTGTGTGTGTGTGTGTGTGTGTGTGTGTGTGTGTGTGTGTGTGGAGAGAGAGAGAGAGAGAGATTTGTTTCAGTTAACATTCACATTTACCTAACATGTATTTAATTGGCTTCAATCCATCTTCTAACTCTGAAGCCTGAAAAGCATCGTCCTGGGTGCAGTTCTCTACTGCAGCTCTGTCTGTCTCAGTTCTTCCCCAGTTCTCTCACGATACAGACGTCGATGAGGACTTGCTGAACAATGGGGCAATTTTCTGGATCAATAGCAAAAAGGCAATCTCACTAAAAGTAACACCAGTCTCCATGATGGTGCAAAGCAAGCTATTACAAGCCAAATAATTCATGAACTAAGGTCCATATATAAGGAATAGTTTACACTAAATGCACTAAATGAAACTGGCAAATTGTGCAGAATTAGGGGCAAAATTCTTACAACAGTGTAGAAATATTTTCAACACTTTAAATGGCAGAATCTTGCCTGCAGGTGATAACCATTTCCTATGGAGACATTCCTTCCAACAGAAAAGATCTCCAAACAGTCCTGTTACTTGGAGGTAACCAGTAGTTTTCAGTCAGCAATATGGAACTGCTTCTATGTATTGATTGATAGAATAGGTCATTTTCTACATCCTGTGATTCTCTCTTAGGATTGTATAAAGTACAAGCAAAATCCCTCAAGTGACATTTTATAACAGAGTGTTTGGCTGTCGTGTTTGTTTGTTTGTTTGGTCCCACACACACATATACACACATTAAATGTGGATTTTTGACATGTTGTAAAGCAATGTAAAACTGTGTTCTGGAGTATTTTCATCTTGAGCTTCTGATACAACAGAGCTAAGCTTTATCTTATGACATAAAAATGCATCAAACAGCATTTATGTCTGTGTGATTATGGGATCCTGGTTGCAAGAACGTGAGAAAAAAGTGTGAGTATAGAAACAGCTGGAGCTTGAAGAATGATCACAATTGACTCTTACTCCAGTGGTTTTCTGAGTAACTGCCATGACCCTTGAATTTATACCTATTAATCAGTAAATTAAATATAATACTTAAGACAACTGAATGAGATAATACATACATATAACCAAATGGATACATTGCATAAATAGGAATACCTATTAAGATATTAATGCCCAGGTTATGGACATTAATGGAGGTGATAATAAATTAGATTATGAAAAATGCAGGTGACTATAACTCAATATGAAGGAAAGAGACAATATGTTCCCTAAAATGGAAGTTATGAAAAATTTTGTCCATGCAGCTTCTGTCTAGTTTGCAAATGACTCTGTTCCTTTTCTGGCTTACTAAATCCAATTGGGAGAACTCTAGAGGTGAAGAAATGCAGCACACACCTATAAACTTGGCTCTCAAAAGGCAGATTCAGGAAGACAGCTACAAGCTCAAAGCCTCTCTGGTTTATATAGTAAGTGCCAGGCCAATCGGGGCTACAAAGTGCGATGACACTGGAGAGGAAGAAACACAGGGCAAGGGGGATCCACTACCTCCCAGTGGCACCACTGAGTTCATGCAATGTTTAGTACACAGGCCTTTGAGAAAGGCATTCACCATTCAAACTATATATGATGCCATTCAAATAATGGTTTTAATGGCTTTCAAGTAGTATCTGCGGGTCTGTTGGCTTCCTTGTTGGTGTTTTATCATTAATACATATTGAGAAGTAGCCTGACGGATATATCGGTATTTTAGGTTAGAATTCATTTGAGAAATATGTCATGTAGAGGGAACAGAAAAATGAAGTCTACTTTGAAACCAGTTTTCTTCTTACTGCAAGTCTTAACTACCAAATATTTGAGAAGAACTGTGTTTGGTGATGAGCAAGTCACCATCTCATTAGGTAGTCCATGCAGGTTTCATAGGCTACATTGTTAAGTACAATTCACTTTTATAGAGAGAAGAAATCTTCCTTCATATAATTTCCATACTCTGTATCCCGAGATCACAAAAGGAAATGCTAAGTTTTTGCTACACGATAGTGTTCACTCCCAAAAGGTTGTTAATATATCACTCCTCTGCCGTCTTCTATCTCCTTGATGGGAAGGTTTTAGACTGTTCCACCACCCTGATCATTTTCCTGTGACTACTTTCCAGAGTGGTGAATACTCCTGTAGATTCCTTTAGCAATAGTGTAAGAGTATATAAACTATTATATTTGACTACTTTGAATATCTGAAGACAGTGGAAACGAGACAAAAATCAGGGTATTTGAAGGTATTTTCTCTGTTCACAGCCTTGCTGTCCATGTCCTAACAGTGACAAGAAACAGTGACACTTTGAGAAGATAAATTTTGTAGCAAGGTGAAATTATACCATAGAATAGGAAATGAAGTTCTATAGAAGAATAGCATTCAATATCCGGGATTTGACAAGGGAACAGATAAAGCTTTCTCTCCTGTTTTTCATGCTTATTCTTCCATTGGTAATGGAAGTAATTAGTGATTCTAGTCCTCTCTTCTGTCTGAGATTCATTAACTAGGCAAAAGGAAACAGGACAGTCATGCATCATGTAACAACTGGGCCAGATTCTGAGAAGTGTGTCGTTAGTAATGTTCTTGCCGTGTGAACATCATTAGAACACACTTGTACAAATGTACATGCCTTTGGGAATATGGACTTTTATTTTAATCTATGCAGGGTGTCTGTGTATTTTTGTATGATTGTGGTATGTATGCTCATGTTTATCGCTTTCCTTCACATGAATGCCAAAATGCCTGTATGGAAATCAGAGGACCAGTCTGGGTGTTGACCCTCACTGTCCACATTATTTGAGATAGAATCTCCTTGTAGTTCACTGTTACACACATCAGGATAACCGGCCCAGAGGCTTCCATGGAGTCTCCCATCTCACCAGAGAAGCACTGAGAGTAAAGACATGTGACTGAATTTTCATGAGTTTTGAGGATTTGATTCCAGATTCTCATATGACAAACACATTAACCACTGAGTCATCACCGCAGCCCAAGGTGAGCTTTAAGTGCAATCAAAAAATGCAGCCAGGAAAGAATTAAATATGACTATTGTCAGCAAAACATAGCATACTCTTTCATAGTAATCTCTTGCAGTAATAAGTAGGAATACACAACAATAATGAAAGAAAGCATTGCATGCTAAATCCATAAACCAATAGCATAATCTTTTATTATCACTATCAAGTTTTATGTACTGTATATGATTGTATTGCTATACCTTTATACCACTGGCAGCCTGATAGGTATGTTCACATAGACGCAAACAAAAATGTAAGGAATGCAATGTGCATGACATTAGTGTGCTTATAACATCATCAAATAGCAGGAAATTTTCAAATGTGTTATCATCTCGAGGGGGTCATCATCATTGAGACTTTGCTAGATGGTATATGACTGTATAAAAAGTGTGATATAAAGGGAAAAAAAGAGTTGTCTCAGCCAATGAAAACTGAGCTCAAATGTTAACATACTTAGCATTGCTTTTATAAATTCCTCCTTCTGAACTACAGTTAAGTTCTCATAACTCAAAAAGTAAATATCTGGAATATTTATAAATAGTAAATAAACATACTCTGAGTATGACATGCAGCCTCACAATGAATACTGTGAAAATTAAGGAGTTGGGAGAGAGGAATAAATATGATCAAAGTAAATTTTATGAAATATCCCAAAATTAATAAAGTTCTTTTAAAGTGAAAAAATCTGATTTCAAACATTTATACATTTTTGTTTTAACAACACTAATGTTAATGGTGTCTTTCTGAAGCATCAGTATGTGAAAATAGGAATTTCCATGCAAATTTCCAATTAGTCAAGACTTATACTTTTAATAGAAAATCATTTTTGTTTTAACCATGTGAATTGCAACCTACTACAAAACGTTTCTCTACTGTTAGAAATTACTGGCATGTTTAATGTTATTTTTATTGTCAGCATGGTATTCATACCACTGCAGTAACATTGTGGTTTGGAGGATAATTTAAAGTAGATAGCTCTTCATTAACAGGTTTTTTAAAAGATTGCTTTCTTCTATAGACAAGTGTTCTAGCTAGTACAGCCCTAGGGGAAATACATTGCCTACAGGAATTAGACAACTTACTCACCTCAAGAGTATTTTAGGAAGCATGATATTTGAAGAGTGTCCTAGCTTTGATCAGCAGCAGGACAGAACTCTGTGATTCCTTTTTCTAATGCAGTGTTCTCTTCAACAGACAGGATTTGCTCAGAAACCCTGAGCATAGAAAACTGCCCTGCAATATAATGGCAACATGTGGAAGACTCTCTCACAGTAGCTGGCAGTTTGTGGGCAGTAATGAAAGCTAGAACAGACTATGATCACATTGGCTAACAATCTCATGTCACAGGAAGTACTTGGGGCAAAGAACCCAAAGACATGCACATATCTAATTTCGAATGTGTGCAGCCTTTCTATTCTATCCCCTGGGCACAATGAGAAAAGTAGAGGTAGAATTGGCTTATTTAACTTGACTAGATCTAAGGAAATTATTGCAAATCCCATGTTCAAGATCCACTAACATCTAAGCTGGAGGAATCCTGTGGCTGGATCTGCAAAGTTCTTGTGTTTTTCCACATATTGCTCAAAATTTTCTCTGATCTTTTTTGCTGCTATCAGAGATATGTCTTAAAAGATGTTCTGCTTCTTGTCTTGGAAAAATTTGAGAAGCAGCAACAGATTAGAATTACTATAATTCACAATAATGTGTTATACATTATATGAAGAACTTTAAACTCCTTTATTTAGAGATTCCCAGCACAAAGAGTAATAAGAATTTAAGATGTGAAAAGGCTACTTATTAATCTGGCTTAACCATCATCTATTGCATGCACGTATGGAGTTGTATCCGTGTATTCTTAAGACAAATTTAGAAGTTTAATCTCTTCTAGAATGAGTTTGTTAACCACTAACGGAGCCTGAGAAATTCTTTCCTACAATATAGCCCAGGATTTCAAAACCTATAAATGGTTGGTCTTCAATCATTTGAAGCACTTGTACTAAACAACAATTCATAGTTGGAGGAAAAAGGAGTAGATAGGTACTAAACCAAGTCATGCCAGTTTGTCATGGCTTCTGAAATAGATTTTGGCTCACTACATGAGTATCATTAAAAAGTAAGAATCATTAAATGGACGTTGATATTGAAAGCTCTCATTGTGCCATTTAAAGCTGATTTTAATAGATTTGTTCATACCAACACAAACACATACATGGGGGGGATACAATGAAGTTTTAAAACTACAATGCGATATGTTTATGTAACTATCCAGGGCTATGACAAACTTTCCACTCTGAAAGTGAGAAAGAGTCTACTAAGAGAATGACAGCTCTCTCAGCATTCCTAGGCTCTTTAAGCAGCAGAAAGTTGATTTTGAGACCAATAAGCAATCATCCGCAGCTTGATAGTCTCTCCAAGGCCCTATCTCCTGTAATATGGATGTTTATGATATTTGTTATATAATTGCATAACTATGGTAAGATTAATTATAAATGGATGTAATTTTAAAGTACATTTGAGCTGAATTATATGAGCTTCTAGGCTGAAATATTTAAACGTTACATGATTGAATTAAAACATCTGGTGGGCTTCTCTGGCTTAGGAGATTTGAAAAGCTAGCGTGCAAGTTTTATGTGCATTTGAAAATGGTAATTGTTTTAGGAAACATTTGGTTTTAAATTATTGACCCTGTGATGAAGTCATCATCAATAAAACTGAGATCATCCATAACAAATTAACTAAGCATTTATTGTGTGAAAAGCTATTTTTCTAAGCATGGGTAAATAGAAAAGGACACAGGCAATCTGAATCAAAGAATTTATAAAACTTTAGTAATGCCAATATAAATAGATATCAGTGCTTAATAGTTATCCTTGCTACTACATCATCTAGAAGACATTTGAATTTTTATTTATAAAGTTAGAAGACATGTTGGAGTGAGTCTAGGAAGGTGAGTAACTCCCAATTCTTTGCTTAAAATCTGGTTTACAGAAAGAACAGAGGAGAATCCATTAAACAAATCATGGAATTAAATTTGTGTGTCTGTATGTGAGTGTGTGTGTGTGAGTGTGCACGAGAAAAAGACTGTAGAACCTACATATACTGATTCTTAGGTCTGTGTTCAAATGTAACCTTTCACTTTGAACTTATAAAGTTATAACACAAATGGTTTGTGTTTTGCTTCTACTAATTAATACTTTTTATTTAGACATAGTTATCGATGAATATACATTAATAAATAATACATAAAGAACATACATACTCTTTAAGTGAGCACTAATTGTAGCATCTTTCAAAACCATAGAGAAGTATACAAAAATTATCTATTGTCATTGAAAGTTAAATTACAAAGCGTTTATATCACATGACATCTCCTATATAACAAGTTTTCTTCACACAGTCTCACTATGCTACCCAAGCTGGATTTGAACTCACATACCTCCAACCTCAGCCAAATAAGAGCCTCCATCCATAGGTATGTCATCAGCCCTGGTCACTCGCTACCTTTCACAGACACACTCATCTCTTGCTACCATACCTCCTGGGACACTAGAAATCAATAGTCTTTATCTTTCTTGCATCTGTAACTGTTGAGGTTCATCTTGATTATCAACTGGACTGGTCAGATAATTACTCAGAGATAACATGAACCCCTTCCTAGATGTGTTTGTAGGAAGGCATCCAGATAAGATGAACATAGAAAAAATGGCACCACCACATGTGGGCTGAGAGCCCAGGTAAAATAAGAAGAAATATCTCTGTCTCTGTCTGTCTCTGTCTCTTTCTGTCTCTCTCTGTCTCTGTCTCTCTCTGTCTCTCTGTCTCTGTCTCTCTATCTCTCTCTGTCTGCCTCTCTGTCTGTCTCTCTGTCTCTCTCTATCTTTCTCTGTCTCTGTCTCTGTCTCTCTTTCTCATCAATTGCAACTCCTCATCACAAGATGAGAAGCCTCTGTCACATGTTCCCACCCACATAATTTTCTCCCTCATTACTAGATTCTGTAGACTGGCATCTCTGAAATGTGAGCCAAAACAATTCCACCCTTGATTTTTTTTCCCTATTCCATATTTAACCTGGGGAAGGAAAGAGGGCTAATATAATAATTTTGTCATTTTAGAAATATGAATTGAATTCAACCACACAGCATTTACCATTTTAGAATTGCCTTTTGTTATTTGGCTTAAAGCTGTAGTGACTCATAGAGGCATTATCGATAGCTTTGTTGTTGTTGTTAAACAATATAATATTGTGTGGAAAGATGATAGTTTGTTTAACGCTCAGTCATTTTAGAATATCCAAACTTTCCAGTTTGAAGCTAATATAAATATTGCTATTTTACAGATTTACCCACAGTTTTCTTTTTTGATTTTATTTGTGTGTGTATGCATGCCCTTCTATATAGGTGTCTGTAAAGAGCAGAAGATGTTGGAGACTGCCTGACAGGGCAGTTGTGAGATTTGATGCGAGTTTTTTGAAGGAAACCTTAGTTCCTTGCAAGAGCACCAAGCATTCTTAACTGCTAAGCTGTCTCCTCAGCCCTGATGTACAGGTTTTTATGTAAATGAAAGCATTAGTTCCTCTGGACTGAATGTTGAGTAACAATTACTGGGTTCTGTAGTTCATTGAATGCTTACTCTCTTAAGAAGCCACATTTTGAGAGTGTGGCTAAGTAATATAGCATTTGTCTAACATGTCAGGTACTGGGTTTAACCCCCAGCACCACAAGAAGGAAAGAGTCACTAAATTTTTCCTACCTGCCACATATAAGTGACCTATTTCTCACGACTGTCAGATGGTTAGATGTCCAGTGTTAGCCCACTGTGGTCTAAACATGCATTGCCTAATGTCTTATGATAGTGAACATCTTTTCATGCGCTTACTTTTTTCCCACATCTTTGAAGAGATACCATGACCAAGGCAAGCATTTAATTTGGGGGCTTGCTTACCATTTCAGAGGGTGAGTCCATGATTACCATAGCAGGAAGCATGGCATGGTGCTGGAGCAGTAATTATGAGCTTACATCCAGATGTCCAGATCTAGAGAGAGACACACAGAAAGAGAGAGGAGGGGTGATAGGTGAGGTTTTGAATCTCCATAGCCTACTCCAAGTGATAGACCTCCATAGGCCACACCTCCTAATCCTTCCCAAAACAGTTCTATGAACTGTGAGTCAAGCATTCAAAAATGAATTAGCCTATTAGGACCATTGTCATTCAAAGCACCACCCCATATATATTATCTCTACTGACATATCTGTTCATGTCTCAGTCTAAGTCCTAAATTGATAGGTTTTTCTTTGACTATTTTTATAGGGCATAAGCATTCTTTATTCTGAACATCAATACACAACGAGATGGAAAGCTGTCAGATACATTCACTCAGGCTTTACTTAAGAGGTATACTTCGTTCATCCCTTTGACACAGTTTTTTGTACAGCAAACACTGTTAATTTTTTTAAATTGAATGTCCTATTCT
Source organism: Mus pahari (assembly GCF_900095145.1). Taxonomy (NCBI): domain Eukaryota; kingdom Metazoa; phylum Chordata; class Mammalia; order Rodentia; family Muridae; genus Mus; species Mus pahari. The sequence continues at coordinate 87,217,161 of NC_034596.1, read as the reverse complement.
CCTCTTTATGAGCCATGCATCTCCTGAGAATTCTAAGAAATCTTTGTCAAGCCCTGGTCCTTTCACAAACATTCTCTACTTTATCCCCTAAGAGTTTCATACTTCTACATTTAAACTAGTGAGAAGCGTTAAGTTCATTTTGCATGTAAGATATGATGAGGATTCTGTCAAAGGATGCTGTGGTGGTGGTTCATATGCAAAGATGTTCAACTGCTCTGGCAGCTTTTGCGAACAAGGCTATTCTCCACTGAACTGGCTTACAGCCTTAGTATAATTAAATTGGATATTTTTATATGGTATATATCTGTGTTTGCTATACAATCCCATTAAAGTGACTGTCTGCTTCTCTACTAGTATAGTATGGGCTTAATTCTATAGTTATGCGATAAGGTTTGAAGTTGGATATACCAATTCTTGTTATTCTTCTCTTTCAGTGTTGATTTTACTGTTCGTAATACTTTTGGCATTTGATAACTATTTAAGGAAGTTATTTTCCAAATCTTCACAATTCTTAGGGTTTTGATAAGAGTAACACTTCATGTGTGTATCAAGTTGAGGAAACTTGGCATCTTACTGTGTTGTTCATTTGTGATTTGTATTGCTGTGATAAACACCATGACCAAACGCATTGAGGAGAACAGGGTTTGTTTCAGTTCATAGGTTATAGTTCTCTACTACAGGAAGTCAGGTTAGGAGCTAAAGGTGAGACTATGAAGGTGGGGACTGAAGCAAAGACCATGGAGAAATGATGCTTACTAGCTTTCTCTCTGTGACTTGCTCACTCTGCTGCTCTAACATAGTTCAGGACCACCTGCGCAGGAGTGGTAGCACCTACACTGCCCAGGATCCTCTCCATCAGTCATTGATTAAGAACATTCTCTCTCAGACATGCAATCTGTTGAAAGCACCTCCTCATTTAAGATTCCCTCTTCCCAAATAACTCTAATTGTGTCTTGTCAACAAAGAATAATGAACACATGTCAGTACTTCCTCTCCATTAACTGGGCTGGTCACTTGGTTGGTTTCTGTGCTGGTTAATGCATAACTTCCTGCCTTGTCTTCCCTCAGGGAGAGACTGAGATCAAGATGTGTAAGCAAAATAACCCCTTCCTTCCTAAGTTGCTTTTGGACATGGTCTGCTAAATGAGTTAGCCCATCCTCCTTCAATTCAACTTTCCTCAGTTTCTCAGGATGCATACAGAATAGTCATAAAACACCATGATCCAGGCAACTTATATAAGGAAGAGTTTAGCTGGCTTATGCCTCTGGAGAGTTAAGAGTCTGTCTTGGTGGAGGAGTGACAGACATGGCAGCTGGAATAGCAAGCAAAAAGCTCATATCTTAAACATAAAGCAGGTATCCATTGGTTGATCACACTTATCAATATTTCTGTCTCCTTGCTAATGTTCTGCTTGATTGTACTCTGAATTAGTGAAAGATATGCTGAAATCTCTATCTATAGCTCTTAGTGCATCTGTTGGACTTAAAATTCTTTCATCTTCTAGTTCACATATTCACACATTGTATAGTTTTATCCTTAGAGTTACAACACACTTAATATTTCTATGTATTCTTGGGAAATTGATCTTTTTTTATCACTATGCAATACATTTCTTTGTTTCCAGTAGTTGTTTATTATTGTTCAAAACTCTCTTTTAGTTGATGCTAATAAACTTACTATTTGGGGGGGGGATTACTAATCATATAATCTACCATGTTTTGTTATTTTGCTTTTAACATGTCAAAATACTTTTATTTGAGAATATTTTTAAACTACAAGTTCTTGAGCTGCAATTATTTTAAAATACATTCTATTAATCTCATTTCTACCAGTTTCGCTTTTAATTGGTATATTTAGACCATGTGTGTGTTAAAACTGATATTTGTTGGTTTAGTTTAATTTTTCATATTTTTGTCTCAGTTTTTCATTAATATATTTTTCTGACTACTGTGAGCTTCTTGAACATCTTAAAAGAGAATTATACAAGTGATAGATAGTGATCTTTCAGTCTATCTCAGTAATAATTTTTCTGATTTATATGTTTATATTTATAATATATATTTATACATACCATATATATACCATTTTACCAATTCCCTTTACCTCATTTTTGCTCCTATTTATTGGATTAAATAATTTCCTTATGAATTAAGAACTAATATACAAGTGCTGCAATTTTTGTTTCACTCATCAGACCAAATGTTTAAAAATATATATTACTTTGCTCAAACAAAATTTTGTTCTCTTGTTCTCTTACTTCCTTATATTATGCTTTCTTTCTGCTTATAAAACTTCCTCCTGCCATTTTGCAGTGGTCAAAAATACAAATAGTAGTTCAGTATATAAGTATGTCCTGATTCCTATTTGTTCCTGAAATAGATTGTCAGGGTATCAGATTCTGGGTTGACGGTGCTTTTCTCCTGGTATTGAAAAAAAAAAAAAATAACCTCAGTACAGCTTCCTACTGGGATCCTTTACTGCTCAGGAGAAAGCTGTTATTCCTGCTGTCTATCTATCACATAAGAGAGGATACTATATTATAACTTCGGCTTTTGTGAATTTTTCACTGTTTTTACTTTTTAAGAAAAGTTTTTGTGAGGTAGCTTCCCATGGATTTTTGTTTAGCTTTATTGTGACTGAAATGTGTTTAGTTTCTTACTACATAATTAGAGTGTGTGTGTGTGTGTGTGTGTGTGTGTGTGTGTGTGTGTG
>NC_034596.1:87212641-87214357 GCF_900095145.1 Mus pahari | reverse complement strand
AGAGAGAGAGAGAGAGAGAGAGAGAGAGAGAGAGAGAGAGAGAAGGCAACTTGGAGAAGTTGTTTCTCTCCTTTCGCCAAGCACATTCCAGAGAAGAAACTCAGGTTGTCAAGTTCATTCAGCTTCCTGACCCTAGTTTTATGTAGCTTTCCAAAGTTAGGAAGTATTCAACAATTATTTCTTCAAGATGTTTTTTTCACTTCTTATCTCTTTCTTCTCTAATTCATGGACTCTGATAATATGAAAACTAAAACGTCTATGATAGCAATAAGTTCCTAAGGTTCTGTTTAACTTATGTTATGTGTGTGTGTGTGTCTGTGTATCTGTGTGTCTAGGTATGTCTCTGTAGGTGTCTGTTTATGTCTATGTGTGTGTGTTTGTGTGCCTGTGTTTCTATGTGTGTGTGTTTGTGTGCCTGTGTTTGTGTCTGTGTGTATGTGTGAGTGTGTATGTGTCTGTGTGTCCATGTGTGTGTATCAGTGTGTTCATGTGTGTTTGTGTGCCTGTGCTTCTATCCCTGTGTTTGTGTCAGTGTGTGTGTGTGTCAGTGTGTTCATTTGTGTGTGTGTGTGTGTGTGTGTGTGTGTGTGTGTGTGTGTGTGTGTGTTGGACTACTTTGTTCTGCAGGTTGGGAAACATTGTTATTCTTTCATCTTCCTGATGATCATTTTCTGAGTCTTCTGAGCATGGGGCCCATCCATTGAACTTATTCTCATGGTTGTGCTTCTTCCTCTTGCCTTCTCTGTATACCTTTTCTTTCTTTGCTGAGACTATTTCATCATCTATTTCAGCAACCTTATAATGGCTGAAGCATCTTTATGATATCTTCAAAGGCTGGGTCAGATACCTCTGACATCCCTATCATTTTAATTATAAACTTCATAGATGGGCTTTTCATCAGTTTTCCATTTGCCATACCTTGGTATGTAGAAAGGGTGACTTTTTGAGACATCTGGGGAACTATGATACTTTGAGTCTTATTTAACTCTTCTTTTGACCTGCCTTCCACTGGCATCATTCTTCTTGAAGAAATGAGAATCTCTGACTCCCAGTCCTTCTTCATTGCTATTCTGTGTGCTGATGAAAAGAATCTCATTCTGCTGTTTACTAGGATTCACTGATTCTAGGCTAAGGAAGAAGGTCCTGGTTGTTTTGAGATTGTGATATATGCCTTCCTTTTTTTTTTAACTGTCAAACTGGGCAGTTTTATTTTCCTTTACAACTTAATAAATGCTTTTTGACGACTGCACATGGAGTAAGGCTGCTCGGTAGTTCAAAAAGATCCCTGTGATGGTGTTTTCCTGACAGTGTGTAGTCTTCTGTATTGAGTGGAACGACTTGTATGAATGACATCACTGTAAAACCAGCAAGATTGCATTTAGGCACCCATCGTTCTCAGGATTATTGGTAAATTGGGTGCACTTTTCCCATTCACCACGCCTCCTTGTGTCACAAGTCCCAACTTGCTCTCATTCACTTCAGTAACTGTACCTTTGGTGATCACACCCAGGGTTGAATATAATGAAGATTATGGATTCTTTTTCACACTGAGAATAGGCAGGCAAAAGGTAGCTTTTAGCTCAGGGTGTGCTTTTCTGAAAGGTAGACCCATTGGCCTAATGAACCTTTCATATTTAGGTGGTTTTCTTGTAAAGCCATCACCAACAAAGCAGACTTTAGTAACCATTCTCTTCCATGCCTCCTCCTCCTCCTCCT
>NC_034596.1:87204889-87212557 GCF_900095145.1 Mus pahari | reverse complement strand
CTCCTCCTTCTTCTTCTTCTTCTTCTTCTTCTTCTTCTTCTTCTTCTTCTTCTTCTTCTTCTTCTTCTTCTTCTTCTTCTTCTTCTTCTTCTTTTCCTGTCCAAATACCTTTCAATCCTTCTGTTTCTCCTTGGACATGGGTACATTCTCTAGCTCCTCCATTGGGGGCCCTGTGTTTCATCCAATAGATGACTGTGAGCATCCACTTATGTGTTTGCCAGGCACTGGCATAGCCTCACAAGAGACAGCTATATCAGGGTCCCTTCAGCAAAATCTTGCTGGCATGTACAATAGTGTCTGGGTTTGGTGGCTGATGATGGGATGGATCCCTGGGTGGGGTAGTCTCTGGATAGTCGATCCTTTCNTCTTAGCTCCAAACTTTGTCACTGTAACTCCTTTCATGGGTATTTTGTTCCCTATTCTAAGGAGGAATAAGTATCCACACATTGGTCTTCCTTCTTCTTGATTTTCTTGTGTTTTGCAAATTGTATCTTGGATATTCTAAGTTTCTGGATTAATATCCACTGGTCCACAAGCCTGCCTCTTGTAGCATCATTCTACCCACTAATCTCTTGGCATTCATGCCTAGGGGGACATGGACACACTTTTTTGCCTTCCTATGTTACCCTTTGCTAATCCTGCCTGTGCAGAAGGAATATTTCTGTCATTTTGTTTTGCACATATTGGCATTTCTGAGTTGCAGGCTTCTTTAATTCTAAGTTCAGTAAAATAAAAAAAAAGAAAAATAAATAAAACATACTGATACTATCCTTGACTAATCAGTTCTCTGGTCTTCCTCCTACATTTAAAAATTATTAGACGTTCACTCTAGAGTTTTAATCAGTATTTACTGGGAATGTGGGAAAAAAGAAAAAGGTTTATCTATTGCTCCTTGAGCAAAAGTTGCTTCATGATTGTTTTGTGACTTATTTTTGAAAGGATATTCCTCCAATTTCTAAGTACTAAAAATTAGCCTTTATCATAAAACAGTTTAGAAGCTCAAAAGATAAATTGTTATAGCCTCAAACAAGTCTGTAAGTGGCAGGTGCCCTAATAATACTTTCCCTCAAAGATACATTTTTCTTTACAATGCCCCTAGAAGCTAATTCACAAGATTTTCCATGCTCATCAAACTGTCATGAAAAGACTAAGTTCTACCACTGGACATAACCTTACAAAAATGATAGTATGAAAATCTTAGTCATTAGGATTTCTGAACATTAGCATGCTTTTTTATGAAGGTAAAAGGAATAGCTTTCTTCCTGACTCTGCTTCCCTTAGCATTTGGGCCAAGGCACAATTCTCTTTACTCCTAAAGCCTGACTTCCTACCTTTCTCTCCACAGTAGTGAGGGATTAGTCAAGGTTCAAAGTTAGCCATTTTTCCTTCACAATTTGTATAACCTATCGTCCTAGACTTGCCTTCAGCTAAAAATCTCCCCTTCTTCTCCAAGATAGAAAAAAATGCCCAATATATATCAGTAGATGAAGTAGCTGAATTTTTAAAATTAATTTATTTTATCTACTTTCATTACTATCCTAAATAAATAACATATTACCAAATATATTTATATCATATTAATGTTGTATGGGATTTAAAAGGCCATGCCAATATTTGTGGCATCAATGACCTAAAATTATTAAGAAAATAAAACATATACTTCCAAAGAAAGTTGAAATGAATGTTAATGAACTGGCATTAACATTTCAGGTTAATAGAGCTTATGTGAAAAACAAAGGAAAAGGAAAAAGCAAAGAAATGCTCTTTGTTTTCCCTTTGATTTTCAAAGAAAATCAGAACTTAAGGCCAGAAATAGTAAGTAATAAATGGGGATTCTGGAAGAAAGGCCTGTGCCTCTGCTCTCTAGTGGGTGGATAATGTTGTGGTATTTTATTTTAGCTCATAAGCACAAACGAGAAGAATCAAAAGAATGAATTTGGGGGTAGGGATATAGCTCAGTAGGTAAAATGCGAACCACCATGCAAGTAAGAGGACCTGAGTCAGACCCCAGCAAAAGCCAGTACTGTTCATCTATAATCCCAGAGCTGAGGAGGTTGATCTGGTAGGCTTGCTGATTCACCAGTGCAGCCAAATTGGGAAAATTTGGCTTCACTTAGAGATTCTGTCTCAAAAACCAAGTTGGAGAGCAACTGAAAAAGACACCTGACATCAATTTCTGACCTTCGCAAGTGCATACATACATGTGCATGGACACCATCACAAATGTGTGAGCACACAGGAACACACAGAAAGACAGTTAAAGAGAATAATTAATGAAAAATGAAATCATGAGTTTAAAAGAACGAGGTGGGGGTATATTGAACAGTTTGGAGGGAGAAAGGGGAAGGGGAAATGGCATAACTATATTTTAATCTCTAATTTTAAAAGAAAATACAATTGAACAACAGTGACAGAAAAAAAAGGCAGTTAGCAATGTCTAGCAAATTAAATTAAATCATGAACTCAGACGACCTCTCTGGAGATAAGATTAGAGATACTCATTCTATAATGGTGAGACAGAACTACTCTTCTTAACAAGGCAACAAGATAAAATTGTTTACTCTTGCTTTAAAGCCTAAAGCTCTACTGTCTGCTGGTTTTCTGATTCAATATCTAGTAAGTGGTGAACAAGCTAGATTTAAAGTTGCCTAATAAAAGTTTCCTTACAACAGGCACTGGAATATCAAAAAGGCTATAATCAGTGAAATGGTTTCAACTAGAATAGTATAAGGAAAAAGCATTGGATAATTAGAAAGTAAAAAAAGCATTCTAAATGCAGGGACCATTAAAATGTTTATTTACTACTGGTTTCTCTTTGCCTAGCGTGATACAAAGCAGATACTTTCTACACACTTACGATGTTACTTTGATAAAATAATCTTCCTCACAACCAATAGAAATGCATGCCTGCCATTTACTGCTGTCTCAAAGAAATTTTAATAAGCCACAAGCTGATCTTTTTGTCATGGTGTTATTGGATGTGATGGGGATGATGATGGAGATGGTAGTGATGGGGACGGTGGTAGTGGTTGTTTCATGAAGGGTCCCAGATAGCCCAGACTAACCTCACGTGCCAAGTGAACTCCTGATCCTTCTTCCTGCTCCTCCCTCTAGAGACCTGAGAATACAGGTATAGCGCCACACCCAGCTGAAACTCTCTTCTGGTTCCCAATAAAAGATCAGCAATGGAAAAGACTGCCTGTGCATTAATTCCTAAAGCTATCTTTGCACTTATGTCATTGGTCCTACGAATGTGAATTGTCAGTGACACTTATAACAATGGTTGTTAGTCTGCTGTGTGTCAGATATTTTGCTGTGCGTTCTTATTTAATCAACCCTTATAACTCAACCAGATATATAGTATCAGGACCCTTGTATCACTAATGAGCAAATAGACATTCAAAAAAAAAATGTTCTCTTTCCCATGATTCACACCGGAGCAGCACAGAGATGAAATCAGAACCCAGGCTGTCAGTCAACGACCACCTTCCTTCTCTTGATGCTCTTCTGATGGCCAGACATTATTAGAGGATTACTGAAATAGGGATGGGAGGCCTGGTAAAGCCAAGGGATTACCTAGCCTAGTTTCTGGAATATGAGCTATCCTGGTCTTGCTTCTGCTGTTCTTTAAAATGAAGGGGAAAGGGAAGTCAAAGGCAAGAAGTAGAATTATTTTCTTCATATGTCCTTAATTAAAGGTTCTTTTATTTTTTTTAACCTTTCTATATCTGCCTTATGAGTTTGGGAATAAGTAGGAAGGAAAAGTTTGATCCAGGGGAAGGAGAATTCTTGCATAAAGTGCAGCATCTGAAGCAGATGAGACCAGCCTGAAAGGGCGTCCTTCATTCCATCCAGCTCTTGAGTCATATAGAGCAGTATAGTAAAAAATCCACTGAGCTAAGAACTTTTGTGGTTTTGCTCTTTAGACTTATACAAAATAGCATTCATTGACACCGAACAGGCATTTAGATCTTCTGTACTAAAATAAGCATATCAATTAAGAGAAGCTTAACTCTATGGCAAAGAGTTACCATTTTTTTTCAGTTTTTTGTTTGTTTGTTTGTTTTTTGTTTTTAAATCATGTTGAACTGAGTCATCCTATTGCATCCCTCTCCTGAGTGCTCTATGGTCTGATTCCCTTCTTGATTTCCACCTCTGGCTGCAACTTCCAAGCTTGAGGAGTTTTGAACTCAGGAGGAAGTGTATGTGGCTAGAGGGGAGTTGCTACCTCTGAATAGTTGTAGTCCCACACAGCATTCACAGAAGCCCCTTCCAGAGTACCACGCCCCCACCACAGCTTTACATACCTTTGAATGCTTCTGTAACATGGATGCCAGTCTTACATGACAACCATAGATCAAGAATATACCTTATCTGGTTCCTTCTACCACATGTTGGGGGTCTGGCTTTTTTACAAGGCATTATAAATATGTTTGTTTGTACTGATATCCCAGTTTTACTCTGGTTGTAGTATGTGTATAAATAGGGACCTCATCTACTTTCTTTTTGTCTTTGTTAACTTATCCTTTCCACAGTTAATATAAAGGCAGAGGATTAGCCAAGAAATCATAGCTATTGCAGATTAATTAAAAGGTGGGTTAATGAAGCTGACACAATCAGAATGCTACTTATAATTAATAATATGAAAAATAATGAGGATCATAAAATAATAACTTGTCACTGATCTGACAGAGAAGCAACAAGAGGCAGAAAATAATATGGCTTGAGGGTTTTTTTTGGGGGGTGGGGTGGGGGCTATACCTTAGTGGTACAGTGCTTGCTTGCCACTTGCAAACACGTACACTGCCCTAGGTTTGATCCTCAGAGCTACAAAGAATGGCTTGGCTTTACTGAAAGCTTCAGCATTAAGTGTTTAGTTCTTCAGCTTCCAAACTCTTAAAACTTTAAAAAGCTGAAGATAGGGAAACTCATTCTAGGTGGAGACTTTAACTGAATATTCTAAAATGCTTTAATACTCATTGTTGATTTGACCTGAGTCACATACATTCCAGAACACATGCTGTAGTGGAGGTGCATGCCTGTAACTTTAGCACAGTGTAGAGCGGGCATACAAGTGGATGGTAGGAACTCACTAAGTAGCCAGCATGTTCCTACTGAGTAACCAAAACAAGGTTTAGTGAGAGACCCTGTCTCAAGACAGTAATGAAGAAGAGAAAGTGATCAAGGAAGATAACTTAAGTCAGTCTCTGTCTCATTATGTAAGTACATCACACACACACACACACACACACACACACACACACGTACATACAAACACACTCATATACTACACACACACCACACACACAGATACACACACACACACACACATGTACATACAAACACACTCATATACTACACACACACCACACACACAGATATACACACACTCATACAACACAAACACATACTGTTACACACACATGTATGCACACATTATTCAAACTTTTATATCCACTGCATTTCTCATAAGTTGTTCATTTATTTTAGAATGTCTGATGAGATATCAGCAAGGTACAGAGCTGATCTTCCCACAGAAACATCAATTCAAACAATCATCCACACACAGAACTACCTTCACAATACCTGCAAAAAGCAATTTAAAGAAAAAAGAAGAAGAAGAATAATCTGAGACTCACATAACTGGATGTATTGGAGAAGGTAGGAAGGCTCTAACTGAAAAGGCTGTGGAGAAGATGAGAGAAGTCTTGTTAATACAAGGTGTGGCACATGAAAGCTAATTCCTACTGGGGGGGGGGCAGTGTTTTTAACAGCTGGGGAAAGGGTGTTTATTTTTAAGTTCTAATCATAAAATGCAACACCATTAAAAAGGAATCTCAGTAGGAACTTGAGATTTCAGTCATTTTTAAAGCCCTGACAAAGGACATGTTCCACCATTAACACTTGGTCAGAGGCTCCCATTAGTAATTAAGGTGACAGTGTGCATATGCATTTTGTAAGACATTGTGAGTTCTGGAAGAAGCCAATCCCTATCTCTCCCCTGCTAATAAGAAACTGAGAAACACAAAACAACCCCAGATGGTGCATGATGTAGTAATGAACAAAGACATTTAAATGGTGTGAATTAAGTTTTACTTTGTGTTTCAATGAGAGACTCACTGCCCAGAACATTTTAATTGTAAACTAGATTCCCCCATGAGGCCTTAAACTATTTAATGTTCAATATAAAGCTTTGGTGATCTGGTGTGGGTAACTTTGTTCATCACCCAATCTCAAGGGGATGTAATTTTTTTTCGTATTGGGCAATGGATGCATAACCCTACTAGTTTAATACTAAACTGTATTCCGTTTCTCCAATAATTCATCTTCATACTGGTATGAAGCTATGTCAAATGAGAAGATTCAAACCAATTTCATAGATATCATGTTATTTTTTGAAATTCTAAGTGAAAATAACCTAGTAGGATAAGATTTGACATGTTTTGCCAAAATATTCCAAGTGGATATGCAGGGCACTTTCTGAAAACTCTCTTCTCTGACTACCTGAAAAGGAACATTTCTTTGAAATATTTATTGAGCCCTCTGGCAATGGACAAAGAGAAATGTCACTGGTGGTGCTTGGTCATCCCTCGCTTGCTGCCTGGCTTGGTGGCCAAAGCTGTTTTATGCCTAGAACATATAAAAGTCAAATCAAATCTAGGCAGCACAGCACAGGAGAAGGAAGATGGAGAGACCTGTGTTCCACCATGTTATGTGGTATGTGCAGGGGAAGACACCCACAGACCTAAAGTCCCACCCATGGCACTGGCTGGCCATAGACACACATGGCCTCACCTCATACCACACAACAGTATGGGAGGAGGAAGACAAACAGAGACCTGCAGACTGCCATGCCCCCCCCAGACCTGCCCTCTGCCTATGTGTGCTCAGCACAGGTGGACCTCCTAGATACACATTTGCCACCACACCGTGCAACACAGACAAAAGGGATCACCCAGGAGCCCACCAGCCACATGTCCAGACTGCAGCAGGAGCCACCACAATGTGCATGTGGTGGATAGATGGAAGAGAGAGACAAATGGAGCAGCGAGAGTATTGTAAAGAGAGATGGAACTGGAGAGTTGAGAGTAGAAAGGAAAAGCCTGTTGTGAGTGGCCAGCCCCACCATCTAGTGTCTTTTTAAGGTCCTAGCCTGCACTGACACCGAAGGCCATGGTTGGGTCCATAGGTCATATTACCACTAGTGAACACCAAGGACATCTCTGGTTGGGACAACAGCCAGGGACCACATGGATGCCCAGGGTCCAGGGGCTGTGCAGAAGTGGCCCTGCTCTTCTATAGTGACAATTTTCGAAATTTTGTTTTCAAAAAAAAAAATATTGTAAGAATGTATTTTCATTGTAATCCCAGGTGCAGTGATGTGGGGTTGCTTCAGACTGTCCATAGCAGTTGACTATAATTTGCCTCAGGCTCTAGTAGAGGCCTGATTTTACTATCTGCAGATAATTTCTGCCATTGAGGGACATTTCAAATTCTGGGAACTTTTCAGAGAGTATATAAATGCTAGGCATGGTGAGTGGTTGTTGGCCATTTATGAAGGCTGCAGTTTTTTAGTAGCCACTGTCAAAGAAGAAACAGAATGAGAAAAAGAAAAAAAGAAAGAAAGAAAGATAGAAAGAAAGAAAGAAAGAAAGAAAGAAAGAAAGA
>NC_034596.1:87200170-87204756 GCF_900095145.1 Mus pahari | reverse complement strand
AAGGAAGGAAGGAAGGAAGGAAGGAAGGAAGGAAGGAAGGAAGGAAGGAAGGAAGGAAGGAAGGAGAAAGGAAAGAAATTAGATTAAGGGATTCTCTTAATTCCTCTCTCCCCTCTATCCTCATTTCTCCCCTATCTAATGTTAGGGGATGAAATGGTGGGAGGTTGGGAGGAAAAGAGTAGGAAAAAGAGGAGCCCATAAAGTAGCAAAGACCAGTTACATCCCTCACTGGTTGTACCATTATGGAAAGCTGGCCCCACCTATCACCAGTGGCATCACTCAGGAGTACAGGACCTGAACTTCACCTAGGCAACACAGTGGAACTGGCCCTGGTGGCGGGGGATGGAAGAGCTGACCCTGCTACTCATCTGCTGTGGGGTGGCACTGGTGCAAAGGCCATGTGCCCCACCACCACCAGTCCCTCACCACCTCTGGCCATTGGGAAAGCTGCCCACAGGGTCATCCCTGAGTCCCTGCACCTAGCCTGAGCATCACAGTTGAACTGGCCCTGCTAGTAGGGGTGAAGGTGAGCTGGCCCCAAGGGAAAGAGCACCAGAGACCTGGCCCAGCTCCTCACAGGTTGTAGCACTTGGGACAGAGGGCCCCAAACCTTGACTAGGCAGCACAGTGGAGCTCCCCAGAGGCGTGGGTGCCATAGCCTGTCCTGAGGGAATGAGAGTGGAGGAGCTGACCCTGCCTCCTGATGTTGGCATTGAGTGACCTAGCCAGAGCAGTGCTGGAGAGCTCACCCTAGTGGTGTGGCAAATGGAGAGCTACTGATCAGCTCAGCAAGCACCTATGCCCTGATCCAGGGCTCAGAGTTGGCTGACCCCCAAATCCATATCATCTGCAAATGGTTGGGACTCATGAAAGAAGGGCCAGTCCTGCTGATCCAAAGCTGCAGGTTTCCATGACACAGGACAACAATAAGATAACTTGGAAGGATTCTGATGAGATGGTTTGACTGTGTTTGGCACATGGGAAGTGGCTCTATTAAGATGTGTGGCCTTATTGGAGGAGGTGTAGCTTGTTAGTGAAAGTGTGTCATTGTGGACATGGGGTTTTAGGATCTTATATATGCTCAAGCCTGGCCAATATGATCCAGAGCCTCCTCCTGGCTGCCTTAGGATCGAGACGTAGAATTCTTGTCTCCAACAGCACCAAATCTGCCTGCACAATGTCATGTTTCCCACCATGATGATAATGAACTAAATCTATGAAATTGTAAGCCAGCTCCAAATAAAAGTTTGCTTTTATAAGAGTTTCCTTGGTCATGGTGTCTCTTCACAGCACTAAAACCCTAAGACACCTGGTAAGGACCAAATATTTATGGTGTCACAGAACCCAAAGATCTCAAAACAGATCCATGACCCATTGCAATAAATATTTGCAAGTAAAGATGTATAGAAAAAAGAATATACCATAGGGCACACTGTGATATACTACATCTTACACAATGAGATGTTTTCTTTGCTTTGTGTGTGTGTGTGTGTGTGTGTGTGTGTGTGTGTGTGTGTGTATGTGTCTGTGCGCGTGCGCGCGCATGCGTGTGTGTTTAGGGGGAGATTGTAAGAGATAAGGGCAGATATGAAGCGATGGGGAGATGAGCTTAACTGAGGTACATGATGTGAAACTCACAAAGGATCGATAAAATTCACAGAAGAAAGATATTACAAAATCAAGACAAAAATATTTATTTAGTAAAATTCAGTGACCATCTCCCAAGAAGCATTCTAACTTTAACAATCCTCTCACATCTAAGGCAGTGATTTCTTTTCTCAAAAAGGAACTAAACTAGGATATTTTAAAAGTCATTCTGAAGGATTAAGACACTTGTTGGTTCATTAAGAATTGCAATTGAAGGGCAGTCACAACTACATAATTTGAGGTCCTCAGAGGATACATTAAATAAATAAATAAATAAATAAATAAATAAATAAATATAAAACTTGTCTCAAAGGCAAGAAAGGGTCAGAAAGATGGTACATGGGTTTTTGTTTGTTTTTGTTTTCTTTTTCTTTTTGCCAAGCTGATGACCTGAGATAGATCACCAGGACCTACATAGTAAAAGAAGAGAACCACCTCCCACAGGTCATCCTCTCCTTCCATAGACAGAGAAACATGTATGTGGACATAGACAGCACATACACACACAATACAAATAGTACAATTTTAAAAATTAAAGATAAGAAAAAAAATCAGTGTTATTCAACTTCAAGGTGAAATAATTGTTTTTCAGTTCCAATTCTGTTACTAATTGTGGTTGTATGACATTGGCAAAGTCCATGACTTTCTTTATATACATTCTTTATCTGTTATACATTTATATACATCTGTTTTATATATATATATTATATATATATCTGAGATATATATATATATATACATTTATATACATCTGTTATACATTTATAACATTCTTTATCTGAGAAAAATAACAGTTTTTAAAAAGTGATCAGCTTTGAAATTATATATATATACAGGTTACATTAAATGTATTTAGCATGTTGTATTTGCATATGCATGTATGTATATATTATATATATGTGTGTATATATATAATGTGCATATGTATATAATGTGTATATATACATGTGTAATATTATATATATTCATTCAATATATATATGAATTGAGGTCATGAATTTGACGAGGGAAGGATGGACATGGGACCAGTTAGAGGATGGAAAGAAAAGAAGAGAAAAAAACAATTCTATTTTAATCGAAAAAAATGAAATTAGAATTATAGATTTTTTTTTTAAATCTAGTTGAGAATCAAGTTTAGGACTATTCACAGTCTTACTCAGATTGCTTCTTATGAATATATAATCTTCAGTCACACCTGATCCTACAGAATCAGACTTGCAAGATGTCATTTCTCTCAAGGAATACTTACATCTGAAAAACATGAGAACCACCTGTGTGGGTTGCTTTTAAGAACTTTCTGCTCCACCATACATCTCAAGCTGACAGAGTCGAAGGAATGGTACCATTAAGGAGTTATTTGGATTGCATCAGTGTTGTCACGAATCACTATGCAGACCTTCCTTGTGCTTTACACCTCTATCTGCAATCTCAGATCAGCACCCTACTCCCCAGCCCAGAGTTCTGCCTGCCTCCCAGGAGGCCTGCTCACATCCAGGACAAACAGGTGAGACACCCACATCCTAATCCTCCACCTGCTTGGCCCACAGCAAGCCCAGCAGCTGTGAGATCTGACCTGATGAGATCAGTGCTCCATCTTCCTTTAAGTCCACATCTCTGCCTTAAAACTCAGTTTGGCACCCCACTTCACAGCCCACAGCTCTGCCTGCCTTCTGGGAGGCCTGTACACACCAAGAATAACCAGCTCCATCTTCCAGTCCATACCTCTATATTCAAGTGAAGATCTGCATCCCTCTCCCCACCCCCCGGCCAAGTACAGCTCTGCCTGCCTTTGGGAGGCCCTGCGGCCACCTGGGACAACCAGTTCCAGAGACTTACCACTCCCAGGCCCACCAGGTCTACCAACACCAGGGGCAACTAGATGGCTAAAGGCAAGCACAAGAACAAAATCAACAAAAGCCCTTGCAATATAACAACAGTAGAACACGATCTCCTACTACAGCAAGCCCTGGATATCCTAACATACCTGAAGAGCAAGACTGTGACATTAAATCTTACCTTATGAAGATGATAGAGGTTTTTAAAGAGGAAATAAATAAATCTCTTCAAAAAATACAGGAAAACGAAATCAAACAGAAATAAAACAGGAAACAAATAAACCCCTTTAAAAATACAGGAAAATACAAAGAAACAGGTGAATAAAATAAATAAAGCTATTCAAGACCTAAAAATGGAAATAGAAGCAATAAAGAAAACACAGAGGCAACCATAGATATGGAAAGCCTAGGAAAAAGAACAGAGACTAGATGCAAGCCTCACTAACAATAGAAGAGATGGAAGAGAGATTCTCAAGCATAGAAGATACCATAGAAGAAATTTATACATCAGTCATAGAAAATACTAAATCTAAATAAATAAATAAGTAAATAATCCCTGACATGAAACATTCAGGAGATCTGGGATACCATGAAAAGACCTAATCTAAGAATAACAGAAATAGAAGAGGGAGTATATTCCCACTTCAAAGCTCACATAACACTAAATAGATTGTACCAGGAAAGAAAATCACCCTGCCACATAATAATCAAAACACTAAGTGTACAGAACAAAGAAAGAATATTAAACACCACAAGGGAAAAGGATCAAGTAACATATAAAAGCAGACCTATCAGAATTACACCTGGCTTCTCAACAGAGACTCTAAATGCCAGGTGCTGGACAGGTGTCTTTTAGACCCTAAGAGACCACAGCTGTCAGCCCAGGCTACTATACCCAGCAAAACTTTCAATCACTGTAGATAGAGAAACTAAGATATTCTATAACAAAACAAAACTTAAACAATATCTTTCTACTAATCCACCCTTACAGAGGATACTAGATGGAAAACCCCAACACAAGGAGAGTATACACCTATGAAAACCTGCAGCAAAACCAAAGAAAACCAAAGAAGATAATCACACACACACACACACACACACACA
>NC_034596.1:87171827-87200121 GCF_900095145.1 Mus pahari | reverse complement strand
CAGAGAGAGAGAGAGAGAGAGAGAGAGAGAGAGAGAGAGAGAGAGAGAGAGAACTACCACCAACATGAAAATAACAGTAATTGATCATTAATGTCATTAATATCTCTCAACACAAATAAACTCAATTCACCAATAAAAATAACACAGGCTAATAGCTTGGACATGTAAATAGGAGCAATCATTCTGCTGCATATGAATGTAATGAAAAGAATGTAATGAAAGAGAAAGTAATGAAAAGAGATGGGGAAGGACATTTCATACTCATCAAAGCAAAGTCTACCAAGATGACATCTCAATTCTAACCATCTATGCCCCAAATGCAAGGGAACCCACATTTGTAAAAGAAGAATTATGAAAACTCAAATCACACATGGAACCACATATGATAACAGTGGGGGACTTAAAAACACTCTACTCTCATCAATGAATAGGTCATTGAAACAGAAACTAAGTAGAGAAATAATGAAACTCACAGATGTGATGGATTAAATGAATCTAACTGATATCTATGGGACTTTTCACCCCAAAACAAAAGAATATACCTTCTTAGCCCTATATACTTCTATAGAAATATACCTATATTTCTCCTGGGCACATACCACAAGGACATGTGCTCCAATATGTTCATAGCAGCTTTATTCATAATAGCCAGAAACTGGAAACAAACCAGATGTCCCTCAAGCAAAAAATAGTTACAGAAAATGTGGTACACCTATACAATGGAATACTAGTTAGCTCTTAAAAAACAAGGACATCATGAATTTTTAGAGGCCAATGGAAGGAACTAGAAAATATCTTCCTGAGAGAGGAAACTGAGCCCCAAAAGGGCAGTCATGGTATATACTCACCAATAAGTGGATATTAGTCATAAAGTACAGAATACCCATGATACACTCCACAGGCCCAGAGAAAATAAACAAGAAGGAAGCCCCCCAAAAGGAGGCTTGAATCTCATTTAGAAGGGGAAATAAAATAGTCATAGGAGGACGAGGGAGGAAGGAAGGGAACTGGGTGGGAGAGGTGATAAGGAGAGAATGGAGGGGTCAGGATGAGGTGTGGTGAGTGATAAGAGAGAAGGACAAAAGACCAGGAGAATAAATGGAAATCTGAAGCTGCCAGGAGTGGGCAAGGCAGGAGGGAGGAGGGAAATCTCTAGGAAGTACCAGAGACCTAATATGAGGGAGACTGCCAGGAATCAATGTAGATCATGATCTTAGCAGAGACATATAGCAGTGGGGATATGGAATCTGAAAAGGACCCTTCTATAGCCAGGCAGGACCACACAGTTGAGGGATAAGGACACCAATTCACAGACAAAACTTTTGACCCAAAATCTTTCCTGTCTAAAAGAAATGCAAGGGCAAAGACGGAGCAGAGACTGAAGGAATAGTCAACCATTAATTGACCTAACTTTAGACCCATCCCAGGACAAGCACCAATCCCTGATACTGTTAACAATACTCTGCTATGCTTGCAGACAAGAGCCTAACATAACTGTCCTCTGCGACAGCTAACTGAAACAGATGCAGATAGCCACAGCCAAACATTGGGAGAAGCTCAGGGACTGTTATCAAAGAGTTGGGGGAAGGATTCGAGGCAATGAAAGGAATAGGAATTCCACAGGAAGACCAACAGAGTCAACTAGCCCCAGGACCCTTGGGGACTCCCAAAAACTGGGCCACCAACCAAAGAACATTCATGGGCTGGACTAAGGCCCCTGACTAACACAGAGTAGATGTGCAGCTCAAGTCTCTATGTGGGTCTCCCAACAACTGGCCGCAGGGGCTGTCCCTAAAGCTGTTGCCTGCCTTTGGTATGTTCCCCCAATAGGGCTGACTTTTGTGGCCTCAGTGGGAGAGAATGTACCTAACCCTGCAGAGACTTGATGTGCTATGGTGGAGAGATACCCAGGGGGGTCCTCCACTCTCTCAGAGGAGAAGGGAAGGGAAGATGAGGAGAGGGACTTTGTGAGGGGGGACAAGAGGTAGTAGCAGTAGAGATTGTAGAATGAATAAATGAATGAATTAATTAATTAATTAATTAAAAATGAATAAACGGAGAAGAATCACTGTGCAGCTTGTAACAAACCCTTTGATAGTCTGTCCTTCCTGCAAACATTTTAGTTTTGCTTCTCCTATCTATAAATTCTGCATCTGTAGGGATCCAATTCTATTTTTTAATTATTTTATCATTTCAAGCAAATGATGACTTAAAACGCTTCTTTGTTAGAAGGAGGAAGTAATAAAGGACTCGGACATGACTTTTCTCTAGGAAAAGGAAGGAAAGGGGCTGGAGAGGGGACTCATAAGTTAAAAACATGTGCAGTTCTTGCAGAAGACCTAGGTTTGGTCCCAGCACCCACTTGATAGCTCACAACTATCCGTATCTCCTTTGCTGGCCCAAGGCATGCACACAGTACACTTATATACTTGCAGTCACAACACATATAAGAGAAAAATGAAGACATCTCTTTTTTAATAGGAAGAAAGGGAAGAGAGAGGAGAGGCAAGAATGGGAAGAGGGAGGACAGCAAGAGGAACAAAAAAAGAAATGGAAACTAAGCCTCTACCGTGTGAAAAGTCTTTTCCGTTACGCTGGTGTGTGCCAGTTGAATGTAGCCTCCAGGAGGAAAGGAACTGTCCAAGAGAAAGTGGCGATCTAACATTGTGCTCCTAGCCAGGATGTGGGTAATAACCCCATCTGTTAGGGAGATGATGAAAAGTGAGCCAAAGAAAATGAGTTCGTGAACTTGAGATGCTACAGAAAGAAGGAAAGGGAACTATTCAATATCTCAGAACTGCCTAAAGCTTTCTTTTAGCCAAGTTTAATTTCCTCTGTGAAGAATAATTTGCAGATCTTCTAGGACATCGACTGTGAGTATTAGCCATCTTCCAGTCCATCCACAGCTCAGCAGGGTGAGCATGTGAACAAATTTACCTAGATGTAAGTTCCTTTCTTTAATATTAGAGTTTTCAGGTCTGAACAAGTCTAAGAGGATATCATCATCCTTTTGTTTATGAAAAAGAGATTTTTTTTCGATATTAGAACCAAACTCCCAAACTTACCAATTTGGGGAAAATGCTCTGTGACCCTGGAGATAGTTACTTCCCCAGTTACTTCCCCTGCAATGCCTTTACTTTTCAGTTCTAAAGTCAGCCGTATGCATCTCAGATTCAAGAGACCCATTGTGTAAGTTGGTGTTATAAGACATTTGTGAGCCTCTATGTTCATTCCCATCACAAGCATACTTTGTACATGTACACACACATACACACACATGGAGAGAGAGAGAGAGAGAGAGAGAGAGAGAGAGAGAGAGAGAGAGAGAGAGAGAGAGGGGGGGAGAGAGAGAGAGAGAGAGAGAGAGAGAGAGAGATGGGTAGTTGCTGGTTGTGTAGGGCTCTTTCAGTTACAAGTGTTGGCAAATTCAACCCAAGTTGGCTTAAGCAAAAAGAAGATTTATTGATTGAAGTTCAAGAAAAATATGAGCCTTGGACTTCCATTCAGAGACTCAGAAGTTTACTGTGCAGTCTTCAAAGTTTTTTATTCTCCATGTCTAAGTCTTCTCTGGTTGCAGGCAGGTCCTCGTTTTGCACTGCAAGATGCCTAACAGGAATGCTAAAACCAAGAAATAAGTTCTTGGTTTCAATTCCAGTTGAAGGAGCATGTGACACTGCCTTGCTAGTGAGGGATTACGGGTACCAGCTCCAGTGTCTGGATTTTTGTGTAGGTGTTGGGGACCAGACACTGAAGCTGATACCCGTAATCCCTCACTAGCAAGACAGAGACATGGGAGAATCTCTGGCCAGCCAGTCCAGTCTACTCAGTGAGCTCCAGGGTCATTGAAAGACAATCTTACAAGAACCAAGATAAAAAGTGGTAAAGGAAGAAAAGTGAGGTTGACCTCTGTCTTCTTTATGCATGTACATATACATACTTGTATATACATAAGCAAATAATGTATGAGCCATTGTGTGATATCAACATGTAGAGAAAATATATACATTGGTTTTAAGAAAGGACTCTGTTTTTTGTTCTTTTTTGGTCTTGGGTTTGTTTGTTTGTTTGTTTGTTTGTTTTTTGAGGTATTGCCCTCTGAAATCTAAAACATGACCTAAGAATAGACTTGTATACTTTTAAAGCCACCATACAGTTTAGGATATGTTCATATTATTATTCTTTATTATTGAGTATTTCATACATTTATCCAATGAAATACAGCCTCTTTATTTTAGTTGTCTAGTTCCTATACTTTCCTATGACTTTCGTATGTCAGCATACTTTTCCGAACCCCACTTCATCCTTCATTTGGTTTTTGCTCCTGGCTTACCATTCTGATTAGCTTGTGACACTTCAGCAGGTTGGTGTTCATCGGTTGCCTAGGACGTCTAACTCACTCATTAGCATAGCCAGGATCAGTAGGCATCATTAGGGTCACAGACACCACATCACACTGCTCTATTTCTATTCCACATGAACAACTTCACTGACTTCCCAGAACTACGTTCTGCAGAAGGAGGGGTACAATAATCAAACAAACAGCATCCCCCACAGTGGTGGGGCTATAACAGAGTGAGTCGTGACACTGGGGTAATCTATGGCTGGGAGAGGGAGGGACTACAATCACGGGAGATCTGAGCTGTTATTTGCAGTCAAGGCTATCTGACACTGATAATTCAGTCCACACATTCACATTATCCACAAACGTAGTTGTGGCCAAGTGTGATTACAGTTACACATTTATTTTTCCTGTGCATTTGCTTGCCTTCCTTTCCACCTGCGCTTGAGAAGCTATATAGATATGTGGTTCATAGTTGATGATTCTGATTATTTTTCCCATCATTACAATTGGGTTTTTTTGCCTGCTTAATTTTCCTCATATTGCCTGAAATAAGATTTTAGGAGGCACTGGTATCTACTCTCAAGTGAACTCTAGAACCTGAATCAACTTTCATGGAGAAATGAGCTACAGACATTGTAAAAAGAAGCTACTTGAGTACAGAGCCTTCAGGACATGGATGTAGCAAGGTGTTCTGTGAAAAGATCCATTTTAGTTTTATATAGGGTACAACCACACTCCAGCAGAGAGAAACTGGATGAGGAAAAAGAAAACTTCAAATAACCTGATAGCTAGAATCTTGGGTAGGAAACCGTGACAACATGGAGGACAAGGAGCTTCAAGATACTGCCAAAGGGGGGAAAAAAAAACATGGTGAGAAAGAACCCATGGCCACTAATTATAGATGCTCATCCATCAGAATCTTTTCCCATCCTTCTGAGAGATAAGGACCCCTCTCTTATCCAATGGCAATGTACTGGGTCCCAAATAAAGATTCATAACTAGGTTAAGTCAATCTTAATAATTTTGCAGCCATTTGAAAACTGGTGTATTTTAACAAGAACTCTGAACTAGAGATAATCTAGCAGAAGCTTCTAGACACAAGCTCAAGAATGCAAAGGAGATAAGTCTTGGGAAGAGAGACATCACAAGAACAACTTATGTAAACCTGGGCTCTAAGTAGCCAATTTGATCATGGTGGTCAGGCAAGAAGACTTCTCTGGTAAAGAGAAATATGATTTTTAAAGGAGTTCTTTGCATGCCCAGTATACAATGATGATAATGAGAGGAATCTAAATGAAGGCTTTAATTATGCTGTCACCAAAGCACAAAAGGGGGGCATTTTCATCTTGTTATCCCCTTGTTTTGGAGGGGACCTTATTAACAATTGGAAGCTTTATCCTTCCAAGGCCATAAAGCAATAAATGATACAGAAGTGAGCCTATAAATTACACCTAATTTCACTATCCTATAACATCAGAAACAGGGGCTGCTCCAAATTAATGGGCAGCAAATTTAAAGCAGATATAGGGATATAATTTTCTATGCAATACTTAATTAGCTTCCAGAAACTGCTACCAAGGGAACTTATCTCAAAGCCCTATATGCAACTAGCAAATAGTAAATGCAATTACCGTACACAGTAAAAAGAGGCAAGTAAGACCCCTCCTAGAGTTTGCAACCCATCCTAATTGCTCTCAGACTGTGATCAAAAAGGATGTCCCATAGTGGCATACTGTGAAATTGGCTTCTTTCCTAATAAAAGTGGACTATTGCTGTTCCTTTATGGCCAGAGTTATGCTATAGGAAGCCCCTTCATTGCCTCTCTGTAGTCTTGTCAATGATCTGCCTGAGACAGTGGTGGCTCTTTATGTATTTAGTTTAGAACAATATTGAGACCAATCATAAACTCTAGCTGACAATGAAGGATTGGTCATCTTGGTGGAGAAATCCATAGCCTTCTGTTCAATAACCACTTAGGGTGTCATTGCCCTCAATATTAAGCTTTAACCTGTACCAGGGTTGCGAAAGTGTAGCACACACTTGGGAAAGCACAACTGCCCGCACGGCCAGTCATCCCTGCCAATGACAAACACAACACAGGCTATTTTGTTTTTCCTCTGCCAGCTCAGTAGCTAACAAAGGCCTTGAGAGCCGACTTCAGCAAATCTGTCTTTGGATTCCCTTCTCCGTGCAAGCGACTCAGCATCTAATCCTCCTTTTCTCAGATTCTGGACAGTGTTGCTTAGAAGATATAATTATCCTCAGAACATTAAAGGCCCAAAGCCAGCTGGGAAAGTCCTTCCTTCACATTTAAAAATAATAATAATGTAAGGCTAATTATATTGCAAAAGCAAAAACATGGTAATTAGGATGACCATATATATCTGACTTCCTGTAATTATTGTTATTCATTTTGGCAACTGGGATTTTAAATATTTGAATTTTATTTTCCAAGCCATAAATGTGAGAAATGCAATTTATTTACTTTAGCGTTGATCACAGAGAATTAATTTTCACCTATTTCTCCACTCTGGTTTTTCTTGTGGTCTCTTTCTTTATCCTCGGAGACAAGAACATTTTAAGTGTGTGTGTGTGTGTGTGTGTGTGTGTGTGTGTGTGTGTGTGTATTTTACATATACTGCCTTCAAATCATTTCCTTCATATGATTTTTTTTTCTTCTCTCTGCTTTCTCAGCATCATTTCCACTCCGAGAGACTCCTGTGATTACACTGGGCTTAGCCAGTTAACTAAGTATAACCTCTACATCTCCAAACCTGTAACTGACTCACATCTGCAGTATACCCCAAATTAGTAGGGTAACATTAATATGTCCTCAATGCCAGGGACTAGGGTGCCATGACTTAGTCTAACAAATGTTACTATGTAATAAGATGAAAATATCCCACAGATAGATAAATCCAGAAAGCATTCACTATTAAAAAAAAAAAAAAAAGCATGTGACTTTTAGTATAGATTTTTTGCCCTATTGTTTTATAAAGGATACTAATGACTGTTGTAATTTTCACCACATTGATATAGAACCCAATAATGAAGTTTAAACTTCTGGTTTCTTTGGAAAGTCAGTTATGTCAAATGATCAAATGATGTTTTGCTGGGACACACAGGTGAAAAAGATGTTTTGCTAAAGCAGACACATGAAAGAATATTTTCCTGTAGCAGACACAGGTGAAAGGATGTGTCGCTATGGCAGACATGTGAAAGGACACCTGATATTCATAAAGAATACAAATATGACCCCACAGACAGTGGGAGCTCAAGTATTGGTTTGCTTTGCTCCACCTCGCTGTTCATCGCCAATGGCACGCTTGTATTGTTTCTCCTTACATTGCATTGCTGAGCTCCGCTTGTGGTGATGCCATAGAGAGATGTTCACCAAAGAACTTCTTGTGAGGTTCCTGTGGCTTCTTGATGCTTCCATGGAAGCCTCGGGCCTGTTGGCCATTGGCTAGCCTTGGACTTTCTTCTGAATGGAACTGTTCTTGCTGGTTCCTGTGTGGTGTCTGCCAAGTGGACTGGATAGCAGCTACTGGTTCCTGTGTTTTGTCTGCCAAGAAAACTCCTACTGCTGATTTCTATTGGATGTTTGCTACTGGACTAAACTGCTAATATCCTGATAATGAAGATTAGACTTGTGTCCAAAGAACTATTTCTAAACAGGTCTACTTCCCCTGTGTCCTAGTAACTTTTCCACTACTTCTGGTGGGTGGTGGACAGAGGAGAGGTTGAACCCTTATTAAAGTAGGCTGAGAAAATTTTATGCCTATACAACAGTTCCCAGCCTTTTCAGTGATCATATCTTCTTCCCATCTCAAAGAATATTGAATAAATTGGCATTCACTTTAAAGTCTTGTGGGCAGTGAAGAGGTGATCTTGATGGACATTGAATATTTGAAATGAATAATAACATTTTTAAATTTAACTCAGTTCTTTAGACTGTGACTACATCTGATAAATCAAACTTTAATTCATTTTCAATTAGTGTCTGCAGCAAAGTGGCCTGTTACAAAAGGGCATATACTTTTAGCTCTGTATATAAAGGCTTACACATTGTCCTCGCATTCATACATGGAAAAAAAAAAATCCAAGTCACCTACGTTGCTTAGACGCATAAGGCTTCAAGGTGAGACGGTTCCCCTAAAATCGTATTGTGATACCCAAAATTACAAAGAAAGTCAAGCTGAGGGAAGAGTTGCTTATCTGGGTTTGTGGTTTCAAAAACCTCAGTCCATAGGCCTTGATTCTGTGGAGTCTGGGTCTTGGTGAGGGAGAACATCCTATCTTTAGGGAGACATAGCAGCCACTCACTTCTTGGTGGACAGAATCAGAGAAAAAGAAAGATAGGCATAATCTTCCAAGGTACACTCACTGATCTACTTATTCCAGCATCCCTAAAATTTCTATCACATCCCAGATTTCTTACTAATGTTCCAGCAAGAATAAGAAATCAACTTAGCATTATGTCATATGGTTATGGGGGATAAGGCTGCATTAGAGTCGAGGCATAATGTTAGTAATTGCAACGGACGCGAGAAGAAATATGCTGTTCGTGACCTAACAATAATAGACAAATAAATAAATGTACTTGCTAAGCATATCATCCAGGGAGGGGAATCACAAAAAAAAAAAATTAAAAAATAAATAAATAAAATAAAAAGAGATTCATCTTTAATCACCGTCTATTTGAGGAATTTGACAAGTAGATATTCTACTTGCTTAGGGAGCACAGAGCAAGGCAGAGTAAAGAATAATAAATGATTCATGATTTACTTCCTTTAATAAATATATTTTCACACATGAACCAAGTCAATTAAAGCAAATTTAACCGCAGTCCACCTCAACAGCAAAAGTAGATTTTCTAGTCCTGTGACAAATTTGTATAAGGTTTACACAATTAAAAGTATTTAAGTGAGAAAATAAGCAGATGAGGAATTTTCCACAGTCTAAAGACATTTATTTCTGGCCATATTTTAGTTCAGAAATAGGCAGTTTTTTCAAATTTTTCACTCCATTCGTGCATGTGTTCATATGTGCTATCTCATTTCATTCTCAAAATATCTAAAAATAAAAATATTCATATCTACAGCATAAATATGAAAACCAGCACAACATGAGTTAGTAACCCTAACCTACCTCCTTCCCCTCCCATAAAATCTTTATTGTACAGACAACAGAGAACCAGTAAGGTTGGGGTGGAATGCTGTGTCGGATCACCCTGGGAATCTCAGTCTATTACTCTTTTAGGACTCATGCTGAATAGAGGTTAGACTTAATTGTTCTCTTCACCCATGGAATTGCCCAGTCTTCTTTTCTTTGTCTTGTTATGTTTTCTATGATAGTGTTTGGCAGTCATCTCCTTCCAAGTTATATCCCCAGCTTTCTTTTTGCTTTACATGTTTTAGATAAAGTCTCACTATGTTGCCCAGGCTGAACTTGAACTAACTCTGTAACCCAAGCAAATCTTGAATCCTGGATGTTCCTGCCTCATCCTTCTGAGTCGCTACTGTAATTACAAGTCTGTACCCCCTACACCTGACTTAGACTTCACTTCTTGCCACAGAAAATCATTGATTAGTATTGATAGCCTCTAGTTCACAATGATTCAGTTTAGCATTGTACTTTATTTTATGTAGTGGTAGAAAAGTCCATATGTGTTCTGTGAAAACCATAATTATTATTTGAAATTTAAATTTCTTCCTGAGGTAGCAACAGTCAATTGTTGTATAGAAGTTTGAAACATTCTTTTCTAAAGGGTATCACCTTTAGCCAGAAGGTAAACAATTTGAAGTAGCTTCAGAAAGTCCTTGAAACTGACAAGGTTCACTAGGTCCCTCCCAGAGTAAGCAATAAAGGGTGCTGAAAGCTCCTCTCAGACAAGTCAAGTTGCAAAAACACTCTGAGACCAGTCCAGTAGCCTGGAAGAAACAGTAATCTGTCCAGCTGCCTGGAAAAGGTTTAGACCAACTGAGTTACTTAGAAACGATGCTCTCCAAACCTTTGTGCTGCTTGTAATCAGTGCAGTGCATGAGAAATTCCCAGCTTTTGTGGGCTGTCACCATGCTGGAGTTATCTTTGTGTCTTTGAGTCATTTCTACTCTGGTAAGTAATCCCTCACACATACCCCTAGAAGCAATCCCATTCAAACTTCCTAATTCAGCAACATGGATTGTGGTGTTATCCATGCTTTTGGTCTGGCCTGGGATCCCTATATGGGATGAGTAGACATGTGTGTTGTGTCTTTATAGGAAGTCTTGCCACATGACAGCAGTATAAGAATGTCTCGTGATATGGGTCAGTAATGAGCACAATGCTGAAGAAAGGAAAACCTGCAGTACTCTACAGAGTGCATTATGCCTTAGAAATGATGTCCAGTAGGGGAAGGTATAAAATGCATCTTTCTCTTTACAGTATTTCTATCTATGATTGATTTATCAAGATACATCCCCAGCTTAAGTCGAGGAGCACCTTTGTAGTAAACAATTGCTTAGCAACAAAAAGTCACAGGCCTTTGAAGATACAAAGCTAATGTCATAATATTAGAGAATACAAGGAAGGCAATTTACCTGCCCACCCCTAATCCACAAAAGACAAACCTTTGTTGTCACTGAGAATACTATCCTGATGCATGGTTGAAACTGAGTATGAACATAGTCTGGAAGTTTTAAAACAAATGTCAGATCCCTGAACTAAATTGGGGCTCCAAGTTTATAGATACTATTAATGAATATTACTCATTTTACCCCTGAGTTTTAAGTTCTTTTGAAACTTTGTTTCAATCCACATGAAAGAATAAACGTCGGTATTTAAATGATCATTTAAGTCATAAACCTTGAGAAATGGTTATCAGAGACGGCTAATGACCTAACTCCTCAGCTAATGGAGGTTAACAGTCTAATAAACCATTTGTGAACTGCAGCAATTGACTGATTGCAAGAGAATTATAGCTATTGTAACTCGGTTTTATGAGTGATGGGGCAAGAAAGATCCAGTTGGATGGGGACAGAGTGAACAAGCACACCAAGAGGTGACTGTGTGGAATGCGATTGTCAGGAAAGGGTCCCGTCACAAGGAATGAGAAAGAGAGGGGAACCGCCATGATGCAAATGCATCATGACTAAAACCATGGGAAATGTTAGTCTGGTGATAAAAATATAAATTTACTTAAACTGAGCATACCTAAAGAAGTTAAATGTGTCCTTAGTAAAAATGGACCTTGCATTCACCGATGAAAACTTAGAGACACTCAGACTGAACACAGAACTTTTGATTTCATAAAGAACCATCTTTCCAAATGCAACTGAAATACTTCTCACAAAAAAAAAAGTGTATCTTGAGGTTGAAAATTGGAATCATGTATCTCATACAATTAGTGAGGGTTTTAAAAATAAGCACACTTTTAAAGCAAGCGTGTAGGCATTATCTTTCTCATTTGGAATGTCAAGAACATGCAGTTTCAGTTAGGATTATATTTAATGATTGCAAAGAACAAACAGTCAAATGGCTTAAGTAAGATAAATTTCCATTTCTCACTTGTATAAAATAGTCTCTGCTGGTGGGTGACTTCTGCAATATGAAACCAACCACGATTGATGCAGGTTCCTACTCAAACCATTCCAACAACTCTTGGTTGTGGATTTTTTTTCCCCCCAGAGGATGACTCTAAGAGCTTCACCTCTCGAAGCTGGCCTAGGTAGGATGAGAAAGAAACAAAGAAATCTATGAAGTCTCCACAGTGAAGAATCCAACTTACAAAGAAATGTTTGGCCTTTGTCTTCAGCTACTGGGAGGATGTCCCTCAGTCTCTGGACTCCTCTATATGATAGGTCTGTCTTTGAGAGGAAGCCACAGCCACTTGTGGTGGTTTGAGTGAGAATCCCATCCATATGTTTGAAAGCTTGGTCCACAGTTGGTGGAAATGTTTGGGAAGGGTTGGGAGGTGTGGCCTTGTTCAAAGAGATGCATGACTCAGGGTGGGCTTTGAGATTTCAAAATTCCACATCATGCCAGTTAGCTCTCTCTGCTTCATGGTTGTCTCTCTGTTCTGTGTTATCTTCCTGCTAAGTTCTCTGCTACTGTTCCAGCTCCAAATCTGTATTTTCTTGCCTGCTGCCACACTCCCCATCATGATGGTCATGGACTCACCCTCAGAAACTATAAGCTCCAGTTAAACTCTTCTATAAGTTTCCTGGGTCATGGTTTCTTAGCATGGCCACAGAACAGTAACTAAGACATTACTGAAAGGGCTAACAATGTAATTCAAGGTGAAGGCCACAGGATGTGTCAGCTATGATTTCCAGGGGAAATAAGACTATGGGTTAATATATATATAAGGCTCAAATTACAAGAGAGACTGGAAACTACTGGTCAGTCACTTGGAAAATACATGATGAGGCTCCAGTAAAAATTCTAGATAGCTGATATGCCAGGGTTGGGGGACATGGTGGGGACCCCCCTCCCAGAAGAGAAGGGGAGGGGCAAAAGGAGGAGAGATTTTATGAGGAGAGACATGGAGGCAGAGGTAGCAATGTGGATGTAAAATGGATAAATTAATTAATGGCGAAAAATTCTAAACAAGGTTCAAGCGACCCTCCCCAGTGGCTAACACTCCATGTGACTATCATATAGTCACATATCAAACCAAGTCTGTGTTGACGTGGCCCACAGCTTTATGGGAAGTGACTATGCAGAAGCCATGCACATGCGGATCCCCTGTACCTCTCACCTGATCTAATGTGGGAGTAACAGCATACCTTACACGTTCTATGAATCCTTCGCATCAATGATAAAATCCCAGTTTTAGGAAACTAACTTCACATTAGACCAACAACAAAAGTACAGATTCCAAACTACAACTTGCTAAAACTTCTACGTTTTCCCTTTACAGGGATATTTCTAGAAGTAATGTACCTCCTTATTATGCTTACCTTGTCTGCTATCACTTAGTCAAATGAGGTACCTATTTACAAAAGAGATTACTGTCTTACTAAAATATAGACTTTGGGCTGGGCATGTTGCTACTCTTAGTAAACTTAAAGGCCTGTTGTTTGGGAAGAAAATATGGATTTCCACACTGTGACATATCCACTTCCCCAAGTAGGCTGAAAAAACTTCATCTGTAAAAGGTTACATACTAGATGAACAAAATTGCAAATGTTGAATTCACTTCTTAGAAAAAAAATAAAAATGTTTGCATTTAATTAAAGGTTCTCAGATCTATTATCATGTTTCCATCTGAATTATTTGGCAGTTCTCAAGCGTGAGGACTTGGGTTTTGGCGCTGTGACAAAAGTATTATTCCTGATCATTTGTAGAGGGGACAAAGGTAACAGACACCACTGAATGTGGTGTGTCTGGTGTGACGGTATGAACATTTTACAGGGAAGAACACTATAGGGATGCCAGGGCCAGTGTTTGCTTTATAGATTTGAAACCCTATGTGCGTTTTTAGGTTTCTACCCAGGCTCCAAGTTACTTCCTCCCTGAAGGTCAAGGTGGATATTTTTACCCAAGTAGTTCCTTCCCATTACCTTGCTCCTCTGCGCTGATAACCCTGGAATTCTCTTTGCTTCCCAAGGAAAGAAAGTCTGACTCCCAGACAAACTGCATCTATAAACCCTTCCACAGCCACATTTGTCCTTTCTGTCTCCTTTCTGTCACCTATTTTATTTCTGCCTTGTAAATTTAAAGCATGCAGTTGCTCTATTTCAAACTAACTTCCTTTACAGTCCAGAAGCCGTATTTCCAAATTCTACAATGACTTCTGTCAACACCCATCTTTTAGGAGGGTCACCTCTATTGACTCATTGATGGTTTGGCTTTAAACCTGCCCCTGGGTCTCTTCATCAGTGTGTGTGTGACACAGATGTCCCCTGGAGCAGCATTCTCTAAATTACTATACAGCAATCAATTTGTGGTGCAAATGGATTTTCCCCCCAAACTCACAAACAAGAAATAACAAGCTAGTCATATTAAGCCCTCAAGATACTGGGTATAACTCACCCACCTCCTTACTCCAAGAAAGCCTTTAAATTTCAGAAGAGGGGTGATGTGGCTCTTACTGAATGAGAGAAGTGGCAAAGGATAGGCACACAGCATCCATGAGACATTCTTATCTCTCCAATTGTTTTAGCCACCAGTTCATGCACGGCAACCCTGACCAGCCTTATTTCAGGTCTAATCTCATTAAGACAATTGCTTTCTTCCAGCCATATCCTGGTCCAAAATGCTGGCAGGAAAGATTTTTTCTTACTTTGGCCTCTTGCTGAGGTTCTGAAATGATATATGTCTGTCTACAGAGATGATCTATGTGGTCTGTTCTGAAGCAAGCTAAGCAGCAAGAACTCTGGGACCTGGCAGCTCCTGTGGGCACCGCCTGACAGTAAATGCAAGTCTTATTTGTTCAAACCTAGAAAGACCGTTTTGCATAAACAGTGTTCCCTCTAAGCGGTATCATTGATTAAAATTGTCACACTTTTTTGTGGAGCACTGGAGAAGAGCCCTGCAACCCTTCTACTCACTTCATTGGCCAGAGACTAGCCAAATGCAAATACTGGTCTGCTCAGGAGCTTGGGCCCTCTGCCTCTCCTAAGGAGGAGTGCAGAAATGGCAGGTTCATCTCAGAAACCCATCAGTGTCTGCTATAAATTGTTCCATCCCTTCTACCTCGAAAAGTTTTTCCTTGTCTCTGGCAGGCTTCAATGGTGCCAGGCAGGGGTGAGCGCATCCTTTCTGTGCCTCTCCATAGCTTCCCCTTCAGAACCTTGGCAATGTAAAAGGCTTCACTGGTTTTCTGCCATCAAAATCCTTTTTCTGGGTGGTGGGTTTTTACAGAGGCATAGCAATACATACCACAGTCTCAGGATCACTTGGGAACTTGTTAAACTGTAAAAATTTCAGGCCCTGCTACAGATCTTACTGACTCAAAGCTATTAGGATAATTAAGTTGGTCCATACTGAAGCAAGCTTAGCATCTGGAGCCAGAGCAGGACCTTGTGCCTCTGTTACCTCGGCTCTGAAGTAGGAGTATTGTTAGTATTTGCTTGAGACAGAGGGTTTGTAGTGGTAACATGCACGATCTTCTAAATTTCCTGGAATAGAGCATGTACCAAGCACTCTAAACATAGGTACAATGTTCATCATAATATCTTCCAACTCAAGCTCAAGTTGTGAAAGGTGGGGGCTACAGGAAATGTCAGGGAAGAGGCAGCAGTTACTATTTCAAAGATGCTAATCCTCAAAATTGGAGAAACACAAAACGGTTTCTATCCACTCCTTTAAGCTCATTTCGTAGTCCACAATTTGAAGGAACTGGCTTGCTTACATTTTACTTCAAATTAAAGACTGGGCAAACGCCTGTAAAACAGATTCCCTAAAAATAAACGGATCAGTGATTCTTACCAAAACAATGCAGTATTTGTATGTGAACTAATTCTGCTATCCTGTCAAACTATCTGGCCCTCCCCCACGGGCTGACCTTTAGCACTTATATGCTGATTTATGCATTGAAATACTGTGTTAAAGAAGCCCAGGGCTGGCTGATAACTTGAAGTTTTAAAATCCTACTTCTTCCCCATCAGAAACGTTTGAAGTGTGTTATTGTAGACGGGCTGAGTTTAGGATTGAGGAAATGACCTGTGGAAAGAAAATTGCTCACTCGGTCACAGAAAATAAATTTAATTCTTCAAAAATGTCAGTGCCCATTAAGTAATTTAGGTAATTTACAAAACACAGGCTATTTACACTATTTTTCAGAACTCACTCTCCCAAACCTGATGCAGCAGCAGACCCCTGAAGAGAAGGTCGGGCAAAGATTTGAAAATTAATGTCTTCCGCAAATGCAGAAGCTGTCATGTTATAAGTGGCAGTCATCCATGTTTTATTTAAAAGAAGGTGTTATGTTGACATCAAAATTCTCTTTGAATTTTCCCCATAAAGGTCAGCATCACTGCTAAAAACTGAACATAGTTGATACTATCTAGAAAGATTTCCCTATGATACTTTTAAGAAAAATTGAAGGTGGCTTGTAGCAAGGGAAAGATGTTTCCTGGGCGATTAGTTGCATCTTCCAAGTCTTCAACTGTTTGCTTCATTTGAGTTTTCTTACAAAATTTATGTATAGATTAGTCTGCTGTCCAGAATTATATTGAAACAGAAAAAAAAAAATGTTGGGAAAAATAAGTGGTTTTCCCCCTATTTGAGTACCTGAAAACATAGTTTATTTTGTTGATGTTTTAATTATCATGTTGATGATTTTTTATCATGAAAACACAGCACTAGGATTAAAAAT
Organism: Mus pahari; assembly: GCF_900095145.1. Taxonomy (NCBI): domain Eukaryota; kingdom Metazoa; phylum Chordata; class Mammalia; order Rodentia; family Muridae; genus Mus; species Mus pahari. Next base: position 87,183,475 of record NC_034596.1, on the reverse strand, counting down.
AGGATGAATAAAACAAAAACATTATCAAGTAAGAATCATATTAATGAGTTATCTCACCAGAGTCTTTCATTTTATGCACAGGCTACATAGGGCCATGCTGGTACTAAACTTGGTGAGTTTCAATACTTTGTTATGTGATATAGTCCTCAAAAAGATTTCATGTATGTGAGTTGTGGTCTCCAGCTGATGGGTCATGAGACTACTAACTTGATCAATGCATTACTGTCAGTGATGTTCATAGCTACATGGGCTCTTAGGAAGCGAGGTCTAGTGGAAGGAAGTTGGACACTGGAGGTGAGCTTTTAAAGGGTCTAATGATGAGATAATGAGTTCTGTCCTACTTGGCTCTCCCACTGTGACGCATAGACAGCTACGATGGGACCAAATGACTGTGGGCTGAAGCCATGAGCCAAAATAAATCCTCCCTTAAATTGTTCACAGTAAATTAGGATTGAAGAACGTGAAGATTTGCTGTGACTAAAGCTGACCATGTGGTTCTTAAACTTTTAGAACTGATACCTGAAAAGAATTTGGGAAAGTTTGGGGAACTAAATTAGACAAAGGCTAGGAGGCTGCAATGGCTAAGTGGACGGTTCTGGTGAGACCTCAGGAAGAAATACAAAGGAAGACAGTGAAGAGCATGTTCCTAGGGCTTCAGGTGGGAATATGGCTCACTAATGAATCCTAATAGTTCTCAGAGAGAATTGGCTCACAATTTAATTTATATTAAGCCGATGCTGGAGTTTACGTTAATTAAATCTCAGCCACAAAAACAATCCGTGGAACAATCCAAAAATGTATATATAGCCTGGTGGCCAATGTGTTACATTCTGGTAAAAAAAAAAAAAAAAAAAAAAAAAATCCTTTTTTGTTTCATTTTGATTTATTCTTACCTTAGACTACTTAATAATGTATTTAAACTTACAAGGCAGCCCAGTCTTCAGTCCATGATGTGGCTATTGCTGGATGGATTTTTTTTTTTTTTTAAGCCAAGGTTACAGGGAGAAGAACCATGAGCACAACCTAGCAGGCGGATTCTGAGCCCACGTTGTCTGGAAGAGGAGCCCCTTTGAAGTGTATCTCTTTATTGCTATGGCGTTCTTCCTTGCTGTGGACCCCAATGTCAACAGAGTCAAGATTGATTTTCATTCCAGATCCACAGGCTGGTCACATATCTTCTTCTCACCCTTGCAATGATCCTGAGGGAGGTCCTATCATTACATCTTTATATATAAAAGAAAGGAAAGCAGAGATTAGTGTATTGCCCAAAGCCAAACAGAATAAATGGAAAAATCAAGATGCACACAACTCTCTGACTCCAGGGCCTATTTACCTCTGTTTACTTTTTTGGCCAGAAGATCACATGACTAGGCATTACTTTCAGAAGATTAATCTGGCTGTGCACAGAGCATGTGTTATTATTTCCTGGTCCATAGCACAGGTGGGGATGCTTCACAGTCCCTTTTGCCTATTTAGAGATTTGTAAGAGAGTAGTTTCATATTTCTTATACCTAAAGGCTCTTTTCACACTTATTTTTTTCATCTGCTTTTTCAGAAATTTAATTCCTGAGCTGTGATTTGACCATTTCCCTCCCCCCCCCCCAGGCTTTCCCAATTACTTCTCCATTTTCTCTTACTGGAGCTAATTTCTCTTTCAGTGACCCATGAAGGCTTTTCTAAGGCCTTTGGCAAAGATATTGTCTTCTCAACATCCAGGCTAATGGCCCAAGTAAACACAGAGAGCTTAGAGGGACAGAAGGAATGTGCTGGATATAATTACAAACGCTAGTAAACAAACCTTCCTCGCACTTAACTCTGCAAAGCATCCCTAAGACTAATTAGTTCTGGGGACCCACTAATAAATCGTAATATTTCTCAAAGAGAAATGGCTTACAATTTAATTTATATTAAGCTGTGACTGGAGTTTACGCTAATTAAATCTCGGCCACAATAACAATTAATCCCTGGAACAATCCAAAAATGTAAATAATGTAATAAAGTAAACAACTCTGCAAGGCACAGGGGAGGCACAGGGGAGGGAGGGGCAGGGGCCTGGTGTGCAGTCCGCCAACAGAGGAACTGTTTCTGACCCTCTCAGAAAAGAGCATTTGCTTTTTAATAAGCAGAGCTGTGCTCTATTCTACCTGTATCTCCCCCAGAGAGTAGATTTCCATTGTAAATACTGAAGGTTGGCTCTGGAGGTGTCTTCCATGAACAATGACTTGTCAGGGGCCGCAGTAGGAGGAAGATGAACTGTACAACATGGATGCACAAGGAAATCTCCAAGGACAGTGGCAGCCCTGAAATTGCATTCAAGGCATTGTATGCCGCCCTCTTTCTTTTGTATGTCAAACAGCTTCTTGTCTTAAACACCCATTCATTTTGCCTTTCTCTTCCATGCACCTTCACTCCGACCCTGGGCAAGTAGTGTATCTGGGTGGCATCCTTCACTTAGAGATGATCTTTGCTCTGCAATACATATTTTTTTTAAATAAAAATTACATTCTTCTGGGTAGAATTTCATGCAGTTATAGAAGTTTAAACAGACTGTTTTGTGGAATCAAATGTACTTCCCAAGAAAGTTATCCATTGCGTCCTGTCTTTGGGATGCTTTATCCAATGAATACTAAAGACTCCCCAGGTATGACTTTTGTGATGCTATAACTCTCAGATGCACAGTGGTCCAGCTATGAAGGGGACAAACAACTATCCACACCCTTCTCTAGCTGCTGTGAGCAATGCTGGAGTCTGCCAGATGCCTCAATCTCTCTAGGAGCCTACACTGTAGCTCGCTTCTGTTGAATCTACCATTGTGAACATGTGTCTACTGTGTGGTATTATAAGAGTAAGATGAGAGGACATTTGTGCCAATGGCTCTGAATGCCCTTGCTGTTATATTTGCAAAATAATGGAATCAGACCCAATTCTTTCCAATAGTATTCTGCAAATAATCAATGGACGTATGAGGAGAAAGGAAAGTATTGAGCATAATACTTAAAAATAAGCACTAGACAAGCTCATAATGATTTGCAGTGTCTTGCGGGATATTTTCTCTTATAGCACTGAATTTGACTCTCAACAACTTCTTACAAAGTATTACTGTTTCCGTTTGAAACGTAAGTTTTAATTGTTAATAGAGGGTTTCCAATTCAACATCTCACACCTAATTGACATTAAAACTATGCATTTGGGTCCCAAGTTCACCAAGCTTCAACAAAGGTCCGTTTTTCCACTTTTGGATTCATCGTTGCTATGAACTACATGTTCCCTTTTAAATGTATACACTGAGGCCCTATGAAGATTAATTTCAGGAGTCATCTCACTTGAGTTAAAAGATACTCAAATGACTGGAAACAAGCTACTTCTGGCTACATCTGAGGGCATTTGATCCCAGAGACTAGCAATTGATCCAGTCACCTAAGGCAAATTTACCTTCTTACTGCTCTATTGCTATGGAGAGACAACATTACCAAAGCAACTATTGTAAGAGAAAGCATTTCATTGGAGCTTGGTTACTGTCTTAGAGGGAGTCCATGACTATCATGGTGAAAAACAGACAAGTATGACTCTGAAACAGTAGCTGAGAACTTTTCATCCTGATCCAATAGACAGTAGGAATTGTGTGACTCTAGGCCTGGCATGGACTTTGGTACTTCAAAGCCCACCCACTGCCTGTGATATACCTCCTCGAACAAGACCACACCTACTACAATAAGACTACACCCCCGAACCCTTCCCAAATATTTCCACTACTTAGGGACTGAGATTTTAAACACATGAGCCTATGGGGCCATTCTTGTTCAAACAACCACACTGCCTTTACACCATTCACCTGAGCAGCACCCACTCTGCTGATATAGGTAAAAAAAAACAAAACAAAAAAAAAAAAACAAAACAAAAAAAAACAGCATAGGGTAAATTGATTTCCTCTTCTAAAACTGGAACGCCCAATTTTTCCTGCCCTTGGATATCAGATCTCCAAGTTTTTCATTCTTCACACTTCTAAATGATCACAAGCACCCACAAAGGTCTCTGGACTTTGAGCTGTGACACTAACATCACTGATTCTCTAGACCACACCATCAATTTAAGATTTCTCAGATGTTGTAAGTCCATTCCCATTTTGAAAAAAAAATGGTTGCTAGCATTCTTGCTGTGCAAGCCAAAAGACCAAAGATCAATCCCTAGCGCCCATGTAAAAGCTGGATGTGACAATGTACTCCTGTAATCCCAGCATTGAAGAAACAGATCCCTGGAGCTTTCTCATCTGCTAGTCTGGCAGAATTAATGAATTCCATGGTCAGTGAGAGGCTGTCCCAAAAATAATATGTAGAGCTATTGAAGAAAACATCTAGAAATCAACCTTTGACCTCTAGAGCATGCACATCTATGTGCATGTACTCACAGAAACATGTACACATTCATAGGAACATAAAAAAAACGGACATATATCTGTATTGATGTAACTAGTTGATTTTATTTCTCTGGACAACCCTGAGTAATTTAAGCCTTAATATTCATTGTAATTAAATTTTCAAACAAGACCATTAGAAAGGAAGCTCTGGGTAAGTCAGCTTGTGAGGGTAAACTCTAAATCCAGCAAGACTGGAGTCCTTATGAGAAACATCAAGAAGATATGGAGAAAAGGCCATATGAGAACAATGGGGAAAAGTAGACGTCTTTAAACCAAGATAAAGGCCTCAGAAAAAAGCATTACTACCAAGCACCTTAATCTTGGACTTCTCAAATTCCAGCACTATGGAAAAACAAATTTCTGTTGTGTAAGATATTTTGTCCATAGTGTTTTGTTTTAGTGTCGCTAGATAACCAGTGTACCAAGACGTTGGAATATGGTCTAATTACAATAATCTTACAAGCTAAACAGACTATCTGATTCCCACTTTTCAATCCTTTGCACTCTCCCCCTCGCCTCCCTGTCTATTAAATTCTGTGAGGACCAGTTCAATTTTGACTCTCAAGAAATTCTTCCATATGATTCCATCACCTCATGAATGTTCCTTATTTAGATGCCTTCATTTATCCCAATTGACCGAATCTTGAGGACTTTAGGAAACATTCATGAAGTTAATCCTTGGTTTGGAATTGTTTTGTTTTTTCAGAAATATCATTAAAAAAAATAGCAATTTTCCTAGAGTTTTACACTGCCTGAACAGACATTCTCATAGTGTTCAATAGCATTTACTGGATGTCTACATTGAGTCATGCACTACAGTGAATAACTCGAATGCCCTGAGCATGCTCTGTGCTTCAGTTTCGGGGCTTACCCACTAAAGGGAAAAATCTTTTCCCCCATTTTAAAGAGAAAGTTGAACTCGCAGATAATAAGCAGGCTTCCTAATGTTACTCAGCTGGTAAGAAGAAGCGGCACAGCTGGGCTTGACCCTGGGGTTGACCTTGGTCTGACCCTTTGACTGATTCTTCATTCGCTGGCTGGGATTGTACTTCATGGTATGGGCACTGGACATTAGTTTTAATAAACTCTGAACCTGGGATCGAGGGGAAAGTACAAGATTGTACAAGAAAATCTTTTACTTTAAGTGTGGTTCCAATTCCAAACTATGTCTGTGGAGTTGAAAGTATCATTGTCCCTTTTAAGCATTTAATCACTCCGACACAGGGTTTTGCTATAACAAGATGGCAGAACGTATGGCGTTCCCTGCTCATATTTGGCACCATTAGGTTTTATGGGCTCAACAAGTTCTACATTATGAAATTTTGAATCTGATATTAGTGAACATTATAGTCACCTCTCATTAAAGCTAAAGCTAGCAACAGCCATGCCAAGACTCTGCAGAATCTATCTGATGAGAAAAACATTTGTTAGCATTGACCCATCAGTAGAGGCTCTTTCATCAGACTTCAACTTATAGACAAGCATTAAGTGTGTCTCACCCAAGGCAGGATTCTTGAGCATGGTAACTCTGCCATAGCCATGCATGCCAGTCATAGAATACTATACATTTATTATGTTACCCTAGCATACTATATTGTTATATTGTATATTAACCTTTTCAAAGGTATACTAACATTTTAAATGTAGAAGAATGGAAAAAATGGGCTATGTGAAAACATAGACACATGCACACACACACACACACACTCATACCTACACATCAACCAGCAGAAAGAATAAAAACAAGTGACCGTAGACTCTGCCAACATTGTGAAAATTAGTGTCAGAAATGGGAAATAAAAAACTTTACATCATCGTAATTCCTGACATCTATGAGGCTCGAGTGGTTCTTGGAGAAGTAGCAAAAGCAGCCAGATGTAGCATATATTCGGGGTCAGTTCTAAAATACCCCATTTTCCTTTCTCATATTTCTCATTTCTCCAAAATAATTATACAAACTATACTGCAAAGCCCAGAAGGGAAATTCAGGGTTTTTTTATGAAGAAAACATAAAAAACCTTACACAAGAAAAATAGTGTCGAAATGTCTTTCTCCTCTGTTTCCCTGGTTGCTCATTTATTTTAATTAAATCTGTCCATTTAGGGGACAAATGATTTCATATACTAAAAAGCAAACAGAAATTTGCTCTTCCACTACATTCACTGGTCATTGTTAAATTATTTCTCATGAGTTAAAAAGTAAACCCTTTTGCAAAAATCACAAAATTAAAATGCAGCAAACTGAATCAGTCTACAGTGTCTTTCGTTCTTGAAATGACTCCCCCATGATAGTAGATTGGACATTGTATGAGTCCTTTCATTTTAGACATGTGCATAAACACATGCATGTGCATAAACACATGCATGTGCATACACATGATGCATGATTGCTAACTCTCCAGTCACTGTCTTGTTATTGGTAACTTGTAATATCGAGAAGAACTGATTATGTGGAGCCTCTGTCTTTCATTAATGTAGTCCTTAACACATTGTTTTATATATGTTTATATAAAGTATTCATTAAATATTTCAACTCCCTTAAATGTTTTAGGATTTGAGATAAATAACAAGAGAGAGAGAGAGAGAGAGAGAGAGAGAGAGAGAGAGAGAGAACTATTCTCAGCAAAACAGTATTGTTTTAACCAATTCATGTATGGGTAAAGGGCAGGGCCATTAAAAGACAAACCATTCCAGGCAGAGAGTTTTCTAATTATATGTTCATGTATGATATAGGGTACTATGCTCAATGATACAACTAAGCATGTGTGTGTGTGTGTGTGTGTGTGTGTGTATACACATATTTTATGTATCCACATATATTTATAAATCTATACACTCTGCTTGGTCTGTATGTTACTTGTGTGTATGCTTACAGGGCTGACCATTCTGTTATTGGATAGCCTACTGATGCACTTTTTGGTGGGTATCTTTATCTTCAGCAAGCATTTTAAAAGACACAATGTCTCTTGATATATGTATAGCGATTCCATTACAGAGGAGGAAACGATCATTGTCCCCATCTGTAAGATGAGAAGACTCAGATGAATACATCTTTGCTTATGGTCAGAGCTGCACTGGTTTCCTTTCAGAACTTGTACAGTGATCTTTCTACTGCACCATAAAAATACCTTTTACTTTGCTGTCACTGTTAAAGGATATCTGCTTATTACAAGGTTCATCATGAAGAGAATGTGGGCCTCAGTCCTGCAGACGACTAACAACACAAAGACTGTCATATCTCCAAAGTCGAAGCCCTTGTGATATTTATAGCCAATATATGGGGCATTTACATTCTAATCACTGAGTGCATAGCCCATAGAGTGAAATTTAGAAAAGTGTAGAACACAGGCCACGTCTCTGCCATCTTGGTTGTTTTGAACAGGCTTGTTTCACCTTTCTACCTTTGTCTTTAGTAACTTGAGTAGTTACAGTGGGTTTTGTTTAAGTTGTTGAAATTAGCACCTAGGAAACAGACTATTTCATCAACACAAATGAATATTGCATAAAGTTCAATTTTGGTATCCATAAGGTTTACTGGAACATCACCATGCTCACGCATTACACAGACTTTCCCACTTTGCTACCTATTTGAGCAGTTAAAACCGACACCACATGTTGCAACAATTAAACTTTTCATTATTTGACCTATTACAGAAAAGGTTCCTTAGTCTATGTACCTTTTCAGTCTTACACTATACAACTCTGCCTATTTCAACTTGAAATTGTCAGCTCTGGTTCAGGAAGGTGTTCAGGACACCCTCATTTGGTGCGTATAGTAGTTGTGTACTCAGAAAGTTTACTAAGAATCATGGGAATTCTGGGGTGTAATAGTCACATGTGTGGTAGTTTGGAAGATTTTTAGAACTAGCCAACTTTAGTGTATAGAGAGAACTAGAGAATGGAGGTATAAAGATGTTATTCTGCTTCACGGTTGCTTGTCTTGCATTTCGGTTCATTGACCGCACACTGTCCCTTGGGGAAAAGTCTCCCTTCCTGATGTCTAGCTTGAGTTTTGAGATTCAGTTTGGTAAGCACGTGCAGGCACTATGCTATTTTGTAATTTTCATTATGGTATTTTGTTTCTGAACTCAGAATTTGGTTTATTTTGCTTCTGTTTATGCAGTGGTTAGCAGAGGCTAGGAAGGATCAAGATGTGGAGGATAGAGAAATAGTGGTTAAATAAGAAAGACAACTAGAGAAGAAGAAGAACAGCTTCTAATGCCCTAGAGAGTGGCATGACTTCTATAGGTGACAACAACTAGTTGTTTCAAAGGAGTTAATGGAATGGATTCTGGATGTTCCTAAAACAAAACTCTGCTTAAGGTAGGAAGATGATGGCGCCAGTATCCCTGATCCAATATTCCACATCATTTATGTGTGTAGGAACATCACTATAGCCTATGTATATATAATTATTACATCCCAATTATAATGTTTAACACAACAAAGCTTAATAGTCCCTTCCAAATAGCTTCTACCAAGGCATTCAGAGAAATAGCATGGAAGTACTTTCCCAAAGTAAAGACATTTCCTAATTCCTTTAGAGAGAATTTCTTTGGGAACAGAAATTCCCAATTCCCTTTTCCCAAACCTATTAAAACTACAAAACATCCAAGCAAATCCACAGACCACAGGGTCCAATTACCTTTGGACATGGGCCCACTGCAAGTCACGGCACATAAGAAAATTGAAATTTCGGGCCACAGCCTCAAACTTCTGACCCAGGCTGTTAAAGGAGCCGACACACCTGTGAAATATTGAATGGCAAGCTGCCATGTTTGCAGTCGTCAGAAAGTTCAGTGTCATGTAAAAGACTTTTGTCCCTGGTGCGGAGATAATGAGCTTGTTCCTTCCTGATGATTTATGGGAGGCAGATGAGAAACTGGCTGATTGAGGCTTTGCAAGATGAAAGTTTTCCGCTCTTGGCAGGAATACCTATACCCTGGAGAACATGGTCTAACTGCGCCACTTCCATTATTGCTACCAGAAAAGAGAATAACAAATTATACCAGGTGAATATAAATAATACTCACTTCTCCCAACTTGCTTTCTACCTGTGACAAAGCTGGGAAAACACGCTGAACTTCTCTACAAAATCAAACTACGCCATTCTGACACAAGCTAATGAGGTTCAGCATCTTGTTTGTGCTGGGCAAACACAGGTCCCTTGGTTACTATCAATTACTTTATTCTTTGTCTTATATGCTCCCTGTTAACAATAAGCCTTTTTCTCTTGTCTGCCTAGTGTCCTTCAATAAGCAACTAAATTTTGCTAGAATGTAAAAGAATACTCAGATACAGCTTTTATAAGTTAATATTAGTGTCATATATTGTGGATTTTGTTTCAGGTGACTGTTACATATATATTTTGTTCAATAGAGGTACCATGAGGCATTAAATTAATGTTTAACACATATTAGCACTTTAAGACCTCAGTGTCCACATGTGGTTGTCAGTTTCCATATTGGAACATGTCAACATGGAATGTATCTGTCATTGAAGTCTCTATTGGGCTGTGGCGCTCAATACCTTAACAGACAACAGTAAAATGATCCTTTAATCTTGTTTTTACTATTTATATTCATGTTCATAGTATAAAGCAAGGCTGGTAACGTTTGAAGATAAAGTAATGAACAACAGAAAGAAATTGGGTTTTTACTATATGCCCCTGGCAAGGCATAATTGCTTAGTTGACTCACCTAATCCCATGTAATTCTCCCCTCAATACTGTCAGAAGTATATCATTCTCGGGTCCTCTCTCTCTCTGAGGCCCCTAATCAAGAACACATCGTCTGTCATCTCCACTAGTTATTTCTCTATTAAACAGACACTGGCATTTATAGAAAACTTAGGGACTGTTTTAGGAGTTTCTACCTCTTGTTTTGCCCACAGGAGTCCTAATTTCTTGAGCCTCGATCACTTTTTACTTTTGCAGGACTTTCTACTGACCTTACAGTTGGAATGGCTCTTGCCCCCTTTCCATTTTCCTGTAAGAATTCACAATGATTCCCAACCCGTTTCCTTCCTAACCTAACATTCAGTTACTGTCATTATAAAGTGTCAAGAGATATCTCAATAACCTCTACTACTTTCTATAATTCCATTTGAAAAGTAACAGCTTTTATGTGTGTTTTAAAAATCAGTACACAGCTCTGAGAACATGTACTTGTCTTATTTGAATACTAAGACATATTGAAAATAATCAAAAGGGGCAATATTTTCTTAGAAATACACTGAAACCTTCTTGTAAGATCAAGGCAAAGAAAGCTGGGTGGAATCTAGATGGAATTCTTTAATATTTCTTTAATATTTAATATTTAAAATTATTTAATATTTCTTGTATCCAGAATTGTCATTTGTTCTTTTCTATGGATCGGGCTGCCCTGTCAATCTTTTCACCGATGGCAGAACAGTGCTGGGCTACTATAAGCTTAGTCTTTAAGGAAGCTGGGCACTTCAACTCCATCCTGCCCTGGAATTTGCTCATTTCTCCCTTTCTCCCCCTCCTCAATCTCTGTTAGATCCTCTGGCTTCTGAAACATGTTTATCCTTTCCATGGCTTTGGGAAACTGGGCTATGGGACCAGGGCAGGGATTAAAAATTCTGATAACATAGAAGAGTCTACAGACTCCATGTAGAGGGAGCTCAGCCTTCCATGTCCTACCAAGAGCCAAGCATGTAAAGTGAGTTCATCTTAGGTGCTCTCAAAAACTTCAGCCATGCACTCTCTACCACCCACAGACTGGGCCTTAGCTATACAGTAGAGCCCATTCCTAATTTAATCCTGTCTCAAGTATCAAGGTAGAAAGAGGAAAGAGAAGGAAAGACTTTTAAATTCCTTGGATGTCTTTCTTACTACTTCATCTATATGCTAACCAAGTTTGGAGAATATCAATATACTATTAAGTTTCTGATATATTCCAGTTGGCTGTAAGTTTTAGACGTCAGGAATCTCTTGTCTATCTCCCATGTTCATGGATTAGCAGGATAAACATAGTCAAAATGGCCATCCTNCCAAAAGCAATCTACAGATTCAATGCAATCCCCATCAAAATTCCAACCCAATTCTTCACGGAGTTAGAAAGGGCTATTTGCAAATTCATCTGGAATAATAAAAAACCTAGGATAGCAAAAACCATTCTCAACAATAAAGGAACCTCCGGTGGAATCACCATGCCTGACCTTAAGCTGTACTACAGAGCAATTGTGATAAAAACTGCATGGTACTGGTACAG
>NC_034596.1:87144971-87170565 GCF_900095145.1 Mus pahari | reverse complement strand
CCCCTGAGCTCGTGTCTCTAGCTGCATATGTAGCAGAAGATGGCCTAATCGGCCATCATTGGGAAGAGAGGCCGGGAAGAGAGGCCCCTTGGTCTTGCAAACTTTATATGACCCAGCACAGGGGAATGCCAGGGCCAAGAAGTAGGTGTGGGTGGGTAGGGGAGCAGGGCCCGGGGGGGGGGGGTATAGGGAACTGTTCTAATCAACTGGAGAAATGACTGTGAAAGAGTTTTCTCAAGGATCAAGTCTAATCCTGCTCTGTTACTCCCTGGTTTTATATATATATCTCCCCTTGAGCCACTTAAATTCCCTGGACCTGTTTTGTTATATATGACAATGGGGGTGCTAATATAGCATGTATCACCTTATTGCGTACTAATTATTGGATGATAAAATACTGTTTGATAAGCAAATGAAAGTATTTACTATCTGATAATCTTTCCTTAGGCCTACACTGGGTGACTGTTTATATACCACTCATACCCTAAAGACTCATTATAAGACTCAGAGATATTTCAGACATATTTTTCAGGCAGGGGATTCGAACACCAGTGTTTGGAGGACAGGATGTTGTGGTGCTAATTGGAGATGTCCCATCCAGTTCTCTTTCAGGTACACCTATTTTTAATAACACATAGGTTGTGATGGAAGAGATGTCAGGAAATGGTCCTTGTACATCAGGCTGGAGAGCAATATTCAGAATTAAAGTATTATCCCTGAACTGGGCCCAGAGCCTTGTTTACAAAGGCCATGGAAAGGGTAGACATGTTTTAGAAGACCTAAAAGAATTTAAGGACAGGGAGAAATAGATAAACAGATGTTGAGTCCCCAAGGCTGTACAAATGGCATTTTGCTGTATTAGAGGTGGCATCTAGTAAACAGATGGTGGTGGGTAATGTTCATTTCTTTTAGGAGACTTTGTAGATTAGTCTGAGCTGGTCCTGTGGAGAAAAACTTCACTGTCTCCAGTTCAGTGGGTTCAAGGGAGTGTACAACAGGACCTGGGAGATAAAATTGCCAAACTGTGGGTTCAATGAAGCAGGAGACACACAGTCAGCTATTGAATGGAACACAGGGCCCCCAATGGAGGAGCTAGAGAAAGTACCCAAGGAGCTGTAGGGGGATGCAACCCTGTAGGTGCAACAACAATATCAACTAACCAGTACCCCCTGAGCTCATGTCTCTAGCTGCATATGTAGCAGAAGATGGCCTAATTGGCCATCATTGGGAAGAGAGGCCCCTTGGTCTTGNAAACTTTATATGACCCAGCACAGGGGAAGGCCAGGGCCAAGTAGTGGGAGTGGGTGGGTAGGGGAGCAGGGGCAGGGGGGGGTATAGGGAACTTTCGGGATAGCATTTAAAATGTAAATAAAGAAAATAATAATAAAAAAACTAAAAAAAAAAAAAGAAATAAGAAGCTCAAGGTACTTGAAAAAAAAAGAAAATAACTGCTAAGCGGTCTCTATTAATTTAATCTAGTCTCTCAAGGATTGTTTTTCCTCTGTTTTATTTTAACTTAAAAAAAACCTGAAACCATTAAACATCCATTAAAACTTGGGGAAAAAAAAAAAGAAGAAGAAGAAGAAGCAGGAGACAGAAGCTGTTAGACAATGAGAGCAGCATAATGGCAGGGATGCAACCAAGTCATCCGAGTTGGTATATGTGTTATGTTACCCAATGCCTTTTTAAATTTTGCTTCAGGCTCATTTGTTAAGCCACACAAAGACACAATGGGATCTCAGTGGCTCTACAAGTCCAGCTATCTTCACACGGGCATACAGAGACATTTATTATTCATGAGTAAAGGAAACTTGGGGACCTTGAAGCTGAAACTGTTTGAATCTGTTCCATTGGAGCTTAGCTTTTAGCAGGGAGGGGCTTTGCCCTTTGGCAATAGGAAATAGGCATGTTTGCTGATCATGGTGTGAATGGGCTATGTAGGCAAGATGTTGGAAGCTGTGTTTGGCATCCTCTAGGATCTTGGTTTTAATCTCCTCATGATTAATTCCCTGGTGTCATCTGCCAGGATCTCCAGAAGACCCTTCTTGTGCATATTGGCAAAGTGGGCATCCTTCACAACCTTGAACTCTATTCCCTTAAGAGGTTTATGTGCTTGCAACTGAAGTACCTTTTCTTCAATTTAACTTGTTTTTCTGTATGGCTATTTTGTCAGCATGAATATCTATGCACTACATGCTTGCCTGGTGCTCGAGGAAGCCAGAAGAAGGTGTCAGCTCCCCTGGAACTAGAGTTAGAGATAATTGTGAGCCACCATGTAGGTGGGTATTGAACCCAGGTCTTCTAAAAAAGCAGCCAGTGCTTCTAACAACTGAGCCTAAAGATTCTTGATGCCATTTTTTAAAATTGGCTGTGTAATTCTAGGACTTGGCCACATCTGCGTCAGAAACAACTCCTAAGAAGCTCCTATTGTCAGGGAAGACTCCATTACCTTCTAGAACAAACTAGCTAGTCACTCTAAATTAGTTTTCCTGCAAGAAAAGGGGCACTGAAATAGCAGGAACCTCCTAAGAGCTCAGCGACTGTAGAGAAGATTCAAATGAAGAGGTTCAGTCAATCCTCAAGATTGCTGCATTTAATTACCTATTGTACCTTTCAACTTTTATTCTTTTGTTTTTAGTATATTCCATGTGTTTTAACATAAAAAAGAAAAAAAAAACCTGTGTGAACATGTGTGCTTGGTGTACCAAGTACATATGGATAATTTTTTTTTCTTCCTGCTTCTCTGACTCTTCTAGAATGCAAGATTCCAAAAGGCTGGTATATTTATCTCTTTTATTTATTTATTTTTTAGTGGGCCCTACATACTGGGGAAAGTATAAGAGTAGCTGGTACTCAGTGAATATTTTATGAATGGGTAAATAGGTGGAGAAAGTACAGTTGACTGAAGGTACACACTCAGTAGGTGCTCATATTGTACACTAACTACTGGGGCTTAAATCCTTTCTAGATTGCATTCTCAATAATGCCGATGACCTCATTCCTTTTGTGCAGCATTTATCCCATTTTGTCTTATAAGTTCAGTATTTATGTGTTTTATTTTCTTTACAAGAATAAAAGTGGAACAATTAGATTACTAGGTTCAGTCATTAAAGACCAAAGCTGTGCATTGGTTAAGGGAATTGGCTTCTGCATCGGGCCTCAGATATGCCATTTATGGTGTGCCCTTAGGCAAGTTATTGTCACTAGGCTTAATTTTCTTCATCAGTTTAGTGGGGATAATAATTGTTCTGTCCCCTCCAAACTGTTTTGAGAATAAAGTGAGATCCTGCTTGCAGTGTGCTCAGTCCTGTGTCTGACACATAACAAACTGGAAATCAATGTCAGCTTGGATGATTCGTAGCTGCCTCCCTCTTGGTATTTTTATATTGTGTCCTAGGTAGAGCATCCTGTACAGCAAGGAGTCACTGAATTCATGCATCAGATAGTTAGACTGAAAACAGCTGGAAGCTTCCCAGGTTTCTCTTTCATTTTCTCAGCTCCTACTCCCTTCTCACCCTCACTCCTAGTCCTCCAGGTCAGCTGAATTCCAGTTTCTCCTGTGGACTGACCACAGTACCCATCACGTTGTCCCAGTTCAGAGAGGCAAAGCTCTCATCATTCCACCATTCAGGTGGAGCCCGAAGATGACTTTGCAGACTGGCGTTTCTAGCCTGTTAGGGGTCAGACCAGGCAACAAAAGGGGAGAGGAGATGCCAAAGATTTGCTGCATGATAATGTTTGCCTCCTGACACATGTTTATAGTAAGAGACAATAATTACAACAATATCACCCTGCATAATAAATGGATGCGTAAAGCTTGCCAAGTTGTTTAAAGTTAAGCTTAACTTGTGGGGTTTTAGCATGGACCACTGAAATACATACACTAGCATATAATAAATTCTTGGCAAAAAAATAAAAGGAACATATTCATTCATTCCTTCATTTATTCATCTGTTAGTCTGACAATTGTTCACTGAGGACTAAGCTGAGTCTGATGAATAAAACATGGTTTGTGCGTGGCAGGAACTTATAACTACAGGAATGGAGGTACAGAAATGTCAATGTTCTTTTAAACAAACAAACTGATCAAGATATTTTCACCAAACATTTCTATGGATTCTCATCCCACTTAAGATAAAACTCACAGTCTACAGTGTACATTAAAAATCCCTGTACTGTGTGGTACAAGCACAACATTCAGCTGGACATTTGTTCCTCACTTAAGGCAATTCATACATATGAATCTCCTGCCCACTTCCTTTTCTCCAGAGCTCCCTATGATCACCTTCTTTACATTGTTCAAAATATGATTCAAGTACAAGCTTTTAAGGAAAGGTAGACGTCTAATTGAATATGACTTTTAGATTAAAGATGTACTTTTTATATATACATGTCCCATGGACATAAAGAGGCCATTGTGTGTTTAAATATGCTAATTCGAGCAATTCTCTGTAAATGACATTTGTTCAGTGATGTATCTAAGCATTTTCACCTTTCCACTTTCCTTTTAGATTGCTTTTATTAATATTTGAACATTATTAACTGTTTGTTCATTTTGTTTATTAAGTATCTGCCCAGGAGGATACAAACTCTGTGAGGCAGAGACCTTTCTTGCCTTGGTTTAACCACAATGCAGTGCTGAGACTCCTAGAATGACTTCAAGTATTTGTCAAAGAAATAAACAAATGAATAATTAAGTTTCTTTGACCTCTCTGTTGATTATAATGACCTCCATCTTTCCCTTAAAGCCAGTGTGTGGTTAGCTATCTGGACTGAAGGGAAGACACTCAGAATTTAATGATTACAGAGTAGAGTATAGTTTAAAAGGGGAAAGAAACAGCAATCAACGTTTCAAAATAGGTTCACATTGCATGGGTTTATGCAGATTAGTTCTGGACAAACACTGTAGGGGGTTTAGTGAGTGACAGACCCTCTGCCCTAAGATGACAAGGTGAAAGGCATTTCTTTCACATTTGAGAGACTTGAGGAACAGCTGGCATGGGACACCCCAGAAAACCATTTGCATTTAATTGTGTGGGCACTTAAGAAAGAGCTGGGGCCACTTTTCTAGTTTTAGATTGCTGTTCATTTAAATGCACACATTTAAATCAATTCTTCTTCCTGCTTGGATGACAATTACCATATTTGACATTTGTTAGTCCTCAGCAATGCCTGGGACTTGTGAATAATTTAGGAATGTTAAGCTGTTCCCTAATCAAGGCAACTGAACAGAAGCAAGAGCTCAATTTGTAGCTTCAGCATCTTTCCACAGAAAAGTGACTGTATTGAAATAAGACCATTTAGAAGATGCACTGACCTACCTTGTGCAAAGTGCTCATTTTCATATAAAATCTCCCTCTGGTACTCATATCACAATACCTACAAATACTGACTTCATGCATGTTGATAAAGATAAAGAGGAAATTCACCATTCCAAGACTGTGAATTTGATGAAGTCTGGTCCATATAGGTTGGGCCTTCATCTCCCATATAAAAGCCTCAAACCATAGGATTTAAAATTATGGTTACCATTTGCTTAATTATCAAAAATGTATAAGATGACTATTAAGTGCTAAATATTGTTTCAGATATCAGTAATCTTTCCTTTAAAGTAATAACTTGAAAGAAGAGACACAACAAATGTATAAAATTTATTCTTGTGAAGACTACACACTAGAATTTTCAAACAGATGAAGTTCAGGACGTATTACTTTAAAACATAATTACTGTCGTGTGTGTGTGTGTGTGTGTGTGTGTGTGTGTGTGTGTGTGTGTATACTCTTGATCTTCCTGCCTTTGTCACCTAAAGTGGATCAAAATATGCTGTTAGGTAGCTAGTTTAATACTAGAAAGTACCTAGGGAGCTGAAGGGGTTTGCAGCCCCATAGGAGGAAAAACAATATGAACTAACCAGTATCTCCATAATTCCCTGGGACTAAACCACCAGCCAAAGAAAACACATGTGGGACTCATGGCTCTAGCTGCATATGTAGCAGAGGATGGCCTAGTCAGTCATCAATGGGAGGAGAGGCCCTTGGTCCTGTGAAGGTTCTATGTCCCAGTATAGGGGAATGCCAGGGCCAGGAAGCAAGAGTGGGTGGGTTGGTGAGCAGGGGGAGGGGGGAGGGGGATAGGGGATTTTCAAAAGGGAAACTAGGAAAGGGGATAACATTTGAAATGGAAATAATGAAAATATTTAATAAAAAATAAAAGTTAAAAAAAAAAAAGTACTAGCAGACTTGGAGATCTTTGGGAGGGACCACACACATTCATAGTTAATAATCTGTAAAAACAAATTTGAAAGAGCAGGGCTCTGATTTCTTGTCAACATAATGGGCTCTGCTTCAGGCTTCAGGCTTAGCTAGAGATATCATTAATAGGTAAGTGTTTAAAACTTATAAGTTTATTATCAAACAGACTTTCCAATAAGAACAAGATCATAACATTGTCCCACTTAATAACAATCAATCGAACTGGGCTTGTCAAGCCCCTGGATAGGGAAATACAACTCAGGAATAAATATCTGCTCTAGAGACTTTTGGAATAAAATATAGTCTGATGAAAATACAGATGAGTGTATGGTCCCTTTGGCCACTGTCTACTCTTGTCTGCTGAGAGTTCTCCACTTTAGAACAAAATCTACCTGACTTTTGTACTCAGTTATGTGTGAATTCTTTAGTGGTGAGCATAAGGACGAAGGAGCAAAGGAGCATTTAAAGCGAAATCTCAGTAACAATGTGAGCATGCCCTTCTTATAGCCAGAAAGAAAGAAGATCACATCCCCAAAGACAAGGGATGCTGAGAGGAGCTTGTGTGAGCAAGCATTCAGAAGTTTCCTCCAGTTTATGGCCTTCAGCTCATATACTTTGTCCTTTGTTTTTCCATAGTTTTCTTTGTACACTTCATCAAACATAGCATAACACACACACACGCACACACAAACACACATGCACACACACACATACACACACACAAATACAACAAATAAAATTCAACAAAGATTACTACTGAAGAGAAAGGACTTAGCAGGAATGGTAAGGAAACATGAGAGAATAATGGAAGACTGTGAAGTTTTTAGGTCTTCATTTCATCATGTCAGCTTCTGTGTTTTGTAAAAACCAATACTAAGTAAACTTGCATACATTTCCTCCTCTACAAAGCTAACCTACAGAAAAGCTCAGCAACATGTTTTCAGTGCTTAGGGAATAAAGTCTAATTTGGTGAGAATCCAGCAATCATGGACTAGAGGACCAAAGAGCAACAAAAGAAGGACATGGGACAAATATAAGCAGGTCAGGGGAGACAAGGATTGGATTCAATGATAGGACATAATTATCAGCGCAAGGTGAACCACATAACGACTCAGAAGCAAGCAGATGAGGGATGAGATCAGACTAGCACCTCAGAAAGTCTGCCCCCAGCATGGGATGAAATCTCCATGATCCGCTAAGAACGAAATGTGAGAATAATGAGATTTCAAATTTAAATTCCCACTCCTGTGTATGTTTCATCACACATTTGTGTGGTGTTTTGAATGAGAATGGCCTCTATAGGCTCATATGCTAGAAAAATACAAGTTGGTAGAACTGTTTGAGAAGGATTAGAGGGTGTGGTTTGTTGGGGAAATTGTGTTACTGGGAGGCAGGCTTCTAGGTTTCAAAAGCCCAGATCATTCCCAATGAACTCTAATTCTCATTCTCTCTCTCTCTCTCTCTCTCTCTCTCTCTCTCTCTCTCTCTCTCTCTCTCTCCTTAATGATTGGAATTTTAACATATGAGCTTTCAGCTCCATTTTTTAGCACCATGCCTGCTTTCCTACATCCATGCTTCCCACTATGAAGTTCATGAACTCACCATTTAAAACTGTCACCAAGACCACAAAAAAACTCTTTCTTCTATAAGTTACCTTGTTCATAATGTCTTAGCCAAGCAATAGAAAAGCAACTAAGACAATATGAAATATTAATGTAGCACTGCAAGTATATTCTTTATAAATAAGTATACACTGAGGAGGTATTCTAGGTTCCTCTTTGGTTCTGTGATAATAGGTCCTTACCAAAGGCAAATTCATGGAGGGAAGCATTTATTCTCTCTTACATTTCTAGGACACAATCTAACAGTGAGAGAAGTAAGGACAGAATTTCAACATAAGAACCCTAAAACAGAAACTATTGAAGAATATTGCTCTCTGGCTTGCGCATGGGCTCCTATTTAGCTAGCTTTCTTACACAGCAGAAGACAACTTGCCTAGGGATGTTAATACTCACAGTGGGCAGAGTTCTCCTACACTAATTAGCCATCAGGACAATGTCCTATGGGGCATTCTGATCTAGGCAATTCTTCAATTAAGATTCCCTCTGTCCAGGTGATATTAGGTCAGAAAAGGTTAACAATAAAAACTAACCAGCATGACAACTATGCTTAGTGATGCAAAAATTAGAATATAGAATTAGGATGGGGTGGGGGAAGGGCCTGAGGATGGGCCAGGCATGTGACTTGATTGGTACGGTGCTTTCCTAGCATGTACAGAGCTCTGGCTTTGATATCCAGTACTACATAAAGTCAAGCATGGTGGTGCATACATGTAATTCCAGTACACGGAAAGAAAAACAGAAGAATCATGAGTCTAAGGTCATTCTCAGAGATATAGAAAACTCATCCTACTTGTATGAAATCCTTTCTCAGAAGAAAGAAAGAAAAAGAAAGCAAGCAAGAAGGAAGGAAGGAAGGAAGGAAGGAAGGAAGGAAGGAAGGAAGGAAGGAAGGAAGGAGAGAGGAAGAAAGGAAGAAAGGAAGAAAGAAAAGAAAAGAAAGAAAATGAAGGAAGAAGAAAAGAAAAGAGAAGAAAAGAAAAGAAAAGAAAAGAAAAGAAAAGAAAAGAAAAGAAAAGAAAGAATTAATGAATGAAAATCTGGTAACCAGCAGTCATGTAAGTTACAGACTCACCGTTAAGTCCAAAGCAGGCCCCCCAAATGGCAATGCCAATGTTAGACAGAAGGATGGCTACCTAAACTCAGAAATCTATGACTCATCAGCTCTTCATAAAACTGGAAAGGTTTCCCTGACTTTTTGTTGTTCTCTCTGCCCCCACAGAAGCAATGGGATAGTTTGCGTCCCCAGTGAACCTTTCTTTCTGCCCTCAGAGTGGTCTTGCTTCCTGTTGTCACTGTACCCTCACACCCACAGGAAAAATAAGAGAGGTCTGATATGATACCTATAAGGGGAAGGAAGGGGGAAACATGTTCTAATTTTTCAGATTCTAAGACTGAGGATGACAAATTAATAGGAGAAAAGAGGATGTATGCTTAGAGGGCTTATAAGAATGATTAGACTTACTTGGGACTATTACATCATTTTTTAAAAGGCCAATAAATTGGTTGAGGAAGGCATGCAAAAAGAAATGAGTTTTGGCATCTAATGGTCATTAAGTGGAACAAAGGGAAATATACAAAGGGAAACGATGTGATGTCTGATTTACATTGATAAGATTCATTTATACAGATTCCTCTCAGTGCTGTCTTTCTGATTTCAGTGCTAAGGGTAGATCTGGTTCAGAATAGGGGAAGGGATATCTCCAGAAAAGAGAAATTAGACATGCTCCTTGTAAACAGACAGGCAGGAAGAGCTTTCTTTCAGTGTTTGTTCTTTTCTGATTGTCTCACATTCAAAACAATCCTTTTACCAACATAGTGTATTTTCACACATTGATCTTTATTCTCAGATCTCTTCATCATCCTGAATGATGCTACATAAGGTTTCTCATGTAAGTAGAAACTCAGCCATATACCAGAAACCATAATCTGTATCCAGCAAGGAATTGGAACCTTTAGGTCCCACAGAAGCCACTGTTCGTTGGTGACATCATAGTCTATATTTCAACACATTTTAACATGTGTCTATAGACATAATCCAACAAAGGACTTAATTTTGTCCTTTCTATGGTCTCCAGGGAGAGATTATTTATCTCTTTAATATTCTCTAATGGCTCCCTGAAATGAATTCTAAATATTTCATATATATATACCCTTTAATTATTGATAAAATCTACCCAGGCATTTTCTTTAAATCTGATAATGATCAAATAGAAATCTGAATTGTCACTGTCCACTCCTGCCCCACTCAACACAGAATCTTATTAAAAATACTCCACAGAGTAGTGAGCTGACAGTTTATGACATCTGCCAAGTTTTTTTTTTCTAAAAAAAAAAAAAAAAAGTGTATTGTGAATATGAAGCCAATACCCCAAACTTTACACTCTTCACCACCATTCTTTCTAATTGGAGCAAGCCTCAGTAAATTACCTAAGCAGGAAATTAATGAAACAAAACATGAAACAAGCATGACTTCCTTCAGTACATTGTACAATTTGGAAATTCACTATGCTGTGGTAAGCCTGTATTTGACTTAGCAATTTGACTGTCTTTATAATATCTGCATAATAAAGCCCATGTTGGTTGCTTGGCATAATCAGTAAGCCATCCATCCTGGAGATGTTTAACAAAATGTGCGTAGGCACACTGACCATCCTAGGGCCTTGGTGAAGGAGGAATTCACTGTCCTAGCCTTTTCCCACTGTGTGGAGGGCAAGCAGCCAGGGACACAGGTGTGCAACTCATTAAAAACAGAATTAAGCCCAACAGGCTAGATAGCAGCCACATGAAGAATGTTCTGCAAAGTGAAGGCACTCTAGGGCTTTGACCTTGGGTAGAGAGTCAGGAGGTAGAGCTGGGTCCCTTCTTTACTGTTTTCCTTTGTTACTGACTCTGTGAGGAGAGCCACAGAACTGTTGGCTCTAACAACTGCCGCAGCAGACTCAAAAATACAACTGCAGAAGTTAATACATTAAAGTCAATATCTGCTAAATATATGTGGAACAGAAAGAACTGGCCTCTGTGATAAAGGCAGCAATGAAATTAAAGGGAAGGAATCAGAAGAACCACCTCAAAGTGTGCAACTTCAGCATGAGAACGACTCCGTTAACAGTCATTGCAAAGGATCTCTCTATGAGTAGAAATGGTGTATGCAGACCCCTTTGCCTGGCTTCGTCTCTTTCCCATACCAAGAGGAGAGTATCTCTCCTCTACCTAACAAACCTAAATGAGCAAACACTAATTTCAAATTTTCTAGCTACCGTCCTACAACTCACTGTCCTGAAGAGTTTAAGCCCCCTTTCTCTTTGGCCAGCCATTCCTCCACAAATGTATTATCTTTTTAAAATAGGAGACAAGCTTCTATGCCTCAATATTTACATGACTTAGAGCACCTTATGTGTGAAATCAAACAGAAAATGTGCATGTCCCTTCTCTAATTAAAATGTCTTTTTCCAATCAGTGGCCTTCCTCTACACGAAGGACAGACGGGATGAGAAAGAAATTAGGGAAACAACACCCTTCACAATAGTCACAAATAATATAAAATACCTAGNGAGAGAGAGAGAGAGAGAGAGAGAGAGAGAGAGAGAGAAACAGACAGACAGACAGACAAGACAGACAGACAGAGACACGGACACAGACAGAGACAGAGACACAGAGACACAGAGAAAGAGAGAATATGAGAATGAATTTATGTCTCAGTTACTTTTATGGAAGTTTTTAGGAAGTTCCCCTTAATTTGTCTGCACTCCTTGAAACACATTATCACAGTATCTGACAAATTTAAGTGTTTCAAATGGAATAAAATCGTCTCTTGCTAAGATGTTATTTTGCCCAAAATGACAATTGCAAGGGGACTAAACTGATAAAAAAGTACAAAATCATCCTGACTCTAAGATCTACAAGTGCTTCAAGGCTCAGGGCAAGGGGGCCCTTTTCCTTTATAGAGCAATGTTGACATGACCACAAGAAGCTCGGTATAGGAAATAAGGCAGATGAGATGACTAGGATTAGATGGTAAACCAGACACTGTTTTCCTATGAGGCCAGCACACTCTGGAAGAGAATGCCAAAGACGAAGGTTGTGTAAGCTCAGACGAAAGTAAGCAAAATTCAGTGACCTAGGGACAGTAGGTAAATGTAACCAGCATTTGGTTAGTAAGCATTTGGTCTTGATTGAGACAGTACAGACTAGCTCACCCATTATTTATGAGGTGCAGAAAGAGAGTTTGGGGGCTGTGCCAGCCTTGCCATGGATAAACAATGAGGCATCCATGAGTTTGTTTAATCATAAAAGGAAGGGTGGTTCTCTGTACTAAACTCTTTCCAGGAGAAGGGAAGGATAGTTAGATTTTCCTAAAAGCTTTCATGAGAGCACACGGCAGGTAATATTTAACTGTCAATAAGCATCATTCTGGCAGTAATAGAGCCATTTGTTTGAAACTAGATCATCTCAGAAAAGCTCAACTTTTAGTGCTGTCTTTCTAGGGTTTGGATGTGGAATTCTGGCCCTTGGGTTACTGGGTATTTGGGATTTTTTATTCATATAACTTTTCTATAGTGCCATTAGAATATGACTTAACTATTTACATACTGTAGTTTAAAAAGTCACTGGCATGGCAAAGAAACCTCTCATTTTTTTGCCCCATTAGCAAATAGTTTAGCCAATAGACAATGTATAAACTGTTTAGTACTTAGATTTTTATAAAGACAAACTCTACCACCACCACTGAGCTTCCATTACCATTTTTTTAAGTTTAAAAGGCTAGATTAAACAGGGTGTAACTCCAGCACGCCATGGCTATAAATCCAGCACTCTGTAAACGGAGGTAAGAGGTACCCTAACCACAAAGCAAGATAGAGGTCAACCTGGGCCACATGAGACACCATTCATGTAAAAATAAACAGACCCAAAAAACTCACTTTCTACAAATAACACTCTTAGAATAAAATTACAGTATATACAAGAAAAAGCTTTTTGTAAAGGAAAAGCATTCCTTCTTCTGCTGTGGCCATATTTTCATCTGAATTGTTACCAGTTATACCAAGAGAGATTTCTTAGCTGTGGGGTGAAAAATACTCAGATATCTTTAGAAAACTTCTATTAGAAAACACTGGAGGCAAAGGGGCACAGAGTACAACATAAAAAATTAAAGTGATAAAAAATTAATTACACCTTAATCCTTAAAGTTCTTTACAACCTATACACATAATGTACTGGGCCGACATAATAAGCAGTATACATTTAGATAATCCATTTTTAAATATTGCTTCTAAGCCGTAATCTCCCTCAATTATGGAACAAGAATAAAGCATCATTGAGCATGTCACAAAGGGAGAGTGACCTGGCTGGGTTGTACTTTAAGAAAACTGGCCCCCAAATAAGCACTCTGGAAGTCCCCTCCTGCTTCTCCACCTACCCTCTAATTACATTTCTCATTCTGCTTCCTCCACACACCACCCAGAATTCTTTCAAAGAAACCAAAGCTCTTATTTATTGAGTTACCAGAGTGTTAATCATATATAATGGTTTTAACACAATAGCAGCCAACCTTTAAATGTGTTCCTTTAAATGATTAATGCTTGGCTTCCACTTGAGCTTCTTCTCCTTTTCTGCAATTCTCCCATGATTCCAAGAATCACCCCCTCCCCTCCCGGCCCTTCCTCTGCTCAAATCAGCATCTCTCACTTCAACAAGCTTGTGTTAGGGTGATACTGTGGAAGGTACAGCAATGGTACAAAGGCTGTGGACTCCAGAAGGGCAACTTGTTAATATCTAGATCCCTTAGATATTACCATCTAACATAGTGTCAGGCCACAGTCAATGCTCAGGCACTATTTATGAAGTGCAAGGGTGGGAGGGTGGAAGAAGGCAGAAATAAAGGAAATCATATTATTCCTCAGTAAGAGGAATGAACAGGCTCACTTCCCTTCTTGAAGCATACTGAACATATACCCAGAGTAAAAGAAAGACTAGAAACTTGGTCAGGAAAGCTCACTTCATTCTTCTCTTTCCCTCCTGCCCTCTCTATAGCTGCCTTTCAAAGTCAAGGGTAGATCTATATGGTAGGCACTATGACACAAGGAGAAGTCTGCTCTGGAAGTTTCTACTGGCAAGCTGGTTTAAGAATTAATTGCTCTCTCAGCCAAGTTCAGAGTCCATTAGTGCAGTGATGTGGGAAAGGCCTCCTCCTCTAAGCTTAAGTACTAATGTCCGTCATCACAGACTGGGGAAAGCTAAGGAACATGGGCAGAAAGGGAGCTGGGGTGCAGTGGTTTGTAACTCCAAACACTAGAAACCCCCCCAAGGGTCACTGTTTGATTTTATTTCCCATGCAACATAGTTTTCTGAGAGGGTATGGGGTAATCAGTAATTATTTGGAACACAATGGCCACAGTTAATTGTTCTCTTCCAACTGTGTCAAAAACAACAGCAACAAGGGAATTGAGCCTGTAAATGAGCCATGTGTGTCAGGGGGCACAAAATAACAGTACTTAGGAGTTATTTTTTGCAGCATTTGACCATTTATTAATGCATTATTCCAACCAAAATGTCCTTGGATGATTGGTCTGGTCATTTTGCCAATTTTTCAAATCTGCTAGCAGCGAAACAAAAGGGTGAGGGCATGCGGTGTCCCAGATTTGTCACTGTGAGTCAGTAAATGAATGAGCTATGCCTGTCAGGCCAACCTAACCTCCACTACCATGGAGAAGCTGCACCAGAGGGAGCTGGGGGTGGCAAGACATTCCCCACACAAGCCTGCAAAGCAAGGAATAATTATTATCCTTTGTTAGCACTCTGTGAATGACTCAAGGTAAAACATTCAGGCCACCCAGGAGCAACACAGGAAAATCATGAGGCTTCTTGTATTTTTCCTTGTTGCATTAATTAGGTATTCATACAAAAAAAAGGAGAATGTAAAATCATAAGTAGGAATGAATATGTGTCATTACAGATCCTGACTTGTCCAGAAATATCAAGTGTGTTTGTATATACACACCACCACCACCACCTTGTAATCATGTCATGTCCGTCTAGCAACCCAGGCTACAAATTCAAAATATAGATATAATACATGTCTTTCTACTACCCTTTTGTAAAAAACCTTTCCAATCCTGATATCAGGGCATCAGTAAAGCTATTTCACTTTCTAGCACTTTGTGGCTGAGGACTTTAAATAACTAATTTAAGAAATGTGTTCATATAGTAAGCATTAATTTCCTGTTAACATCTTGTACTTTGCTAATTGAAGACATCTTTCTACTTCTCCAGACAGTATTTTGTCCTGAAATCCCCAAGACTTATCCCATATAGGTTGAAGTGGTGAATCATAGTGTAGCAAGAGGAATAGGTAGGCTGAAAACTAGGAGAAAATCTATGCCTCTCAACAAATGTTCAGCCATCTGTGGCTCAAATGGGCCTCTTCCTGTGTGCCATGCTGAATCTTAAAATTTTATTCTAGGAAGGCTGAAGAGGAGAAGGAAGTAAAATTATATATATATATATATATATATATATATATATATATATATATATAGCATATTTTACACATCTCCAAGAATACAAGTGAGCCCATGATGGTGGAAGCATGCCAAAAAAAAAAAAATTAAGTCAAATCTATCTCTACACCATAAGTCATTCCAATAATAAAGCAAAGATGCATCACCACAAGAGAGGGCTGGTTATTAGAAGCTCACATCCCAGATCTGTGCTACTATTATGGGAGCCATTTTTCACACCTCTGTACTGAATATTAAATTAGAACTAATCAAATTTAGGATTCTCTCTTGATTGCATTAGTACCACTTCAAATGCTCGGTGGCCAGATCTGAGAAGTGGCTGTCAGATTGGACAGTGCACTCAGGAAACATTTCCTACATCAAAAAAAAAAAAAAATCTGTTAATGTTATTTTAGTAAGTAGGGATTTTCCTAGTGCTTCTTAAAAATGGGATACTTTGCAAATTATGGAATAAAAAACTTCCTAATCCAAGATAAGTTAAATCATATGTTAAGATGTTCTAATTTTTGAGACATTCAAGGAGTAAAAAGCACTACATAGAAATATAAGTTTAAATAACAAATATTTCTTTTTTAGTTTAATTTTATTTGTATTTCATTTTTTACACTCCATATTCCATTCCCTGCTCCCCATCCACCCTCCAACTGTTCCACATCTCACACTGACTCCCCTACCCTAACCCATCTCCACGTGGATGCCCCTACCTCCCACCCCGCCTGACCTAGAAACTCCCTGGAGCCTCCAGTCTCTTGGGGGTTTGGTGCATCATCTCTGAATGAACACAGACCCAGAAGTCCTCAACTGTGTGTGTGTTGAGGGCCTCATATCAGTTGGTGTATGTTGCCTGTTTGGTGGTCCAGTGTTTGAAAGATCTCAAGGGTCCAGATTAATTAATATTGCTGGTTGTCCTAGAGAATCGCCCTCTCCTCAGCTTTTTTCAGCCTTTCCTAATTCAACAACAGGGGTCAGCAGCTTCTGTCCATTGGTTGGGTGCAAATATCTGCATCTGACTCTTTCAGCTGCTTGCTGGGTCTTTCAGAGGGCAGTCATAATAGACCCCTTTTTGTGAGTGCTCTATAGCCTCAATAATAGTGTCAGGCCTTGGGACCTCCCCTTGAGCTGGATCCCACTTTGGGCCTATCACTGGACCTTCTTTCCCTCAGGCTCCTCTCCATTTCCATCCCTGTAATTCTTTCAGACAGAAACAATTATGGATGAAACCAGAAAATATCATCCTGAGTGAGGTAACTCAGACCTAAAAGGACATGCATGATATGTACTCACTAATAAGGGGATATTAGAAAAAAAACCATACAGATACAGTCCACAGAATTCAAAAGGCTCAACAAACTGAATTACCCAAGTGAGGATGCCTCAGTTACACTTGGGAGAGAAAGGAAAGCAATTACAAGTGGGGAAGGAGTGAATGTGGACATGGTTGGGGGCGTGGGTGATAGAGGGGAACCTGATCTGATATTGGGTGAGGGAAAAAGACTGAAGCCCTGAGGGCAGCAGAAGGACTATAAAATTGCAACTTCAGGAAATAGGAGGTTGGGGCACCCCCCCCCCATAATGCACCAGAGTCCTGGGAGGTGAGAGACTCCCAGGACTCATAGGGAGGGACCTTTGATGAAATATCTGACAGTAGGGAGAGGGAACTTATAGAGCCCACCTCCAGCAGGAAGACAGGACATCAAGTAAGGAATGGAGTTGCCATCCCACAGTCACACCTCTGACCCATAATTGTTTCTGTCTGAAATAACAAATATTTCTTAAACTCAGAGAATACCCAAATTGGTGTATTTCATTTGCACATCCATAGACTAAATGGTAGGTACTTAAAAGAACAGAATATGGGGCTGGAGAGATGGGTTATCCAATAAAGTAATCTCCAGTACCTACACATGCCTATAATTTGGGCAGTAGTAAGGCAGAGATGAAGATCCTTAGGACTTGCAGGCCAGCCAGCTTGATAGCATCAATGGGCTACAGGTTCAGTGGGAGATCCTGTCTTAGAACAATGGAGGATACTTGGTATAACTTCTACCCTACAACACACATGTACATTAGAGAGAGAGAGACAGAGACAGAGACAGGGACAGAGACAGGGAGAGATAGAAGAGACAGAGAGACAGAAGCAGAGAGAGAGACAGAGACAGAGACTGAGAAAGTGGGAGACAGAAAAGACAGACAGACAGAGAAGACAGACAGACAACAGACAGAAAGATAGAGCAGGAGGAGGGAGGGAAAAGAGAAGAGGAGAGGAAAGGAAAAGAGAGAAGAGAGGAGAGGAGGGGAGAGGGGAGGAGATAAGAGGGGAGGAAAGGAAAGGGGTCAAAAGGGGAGGGGAGGGGAGGGGAGGGGAGGGGAAGGGAAGGGAGGGGAGGGGAAGGGAGGGGAGGGAGAAGACAAAACAAGACAGCAGAAGAGAAGAGGGGAGAGGAGAGGAGGTAGGAGGAGGGAGAGGAGAGGATGATGGTTAGAAACTACCATGGGCTCTGTTCAAATAAATTGATTCATTTTTATCACCCCAAAACTCAACTCCAAACCAAACAAATGAACCTCAATATAAAACTAGATACACTGAACCTGATAGAGCAAAAATTAGGCATAGCCTTGTACCCATTGGCACAGGAAACGCCTTTCTGAAAAGAGCACATTAGTACTAGCATGAATATCTACAATTAAGAAGTGAGAACTCATGAAACTGAAGAGCTTCTGCTCAACAAAGGACACCGTCATTCAGACAAAGCAACAGGCTGCAGAATGGGAAAAGATTTTCACCAACTATGCATGTGACATTGGGTTAATATACAAAATAAGTAAAGAAATCAAAATAACTAGATGTCAAGAAAATAAATGAACCAATTTAAACAAAGAATTCTCAAAAAGGGAGATTCAAATGGCTGAAAGCACTTAAAGAACTGTTCAGTGTCCTTAGCCACCAGAGACATACAAATCAAAACTTCATCTTACATCTGTCGAAATAGCTAAGATCAATAAGACAAGCGACAGCTTATGCGGGAGAGGATGTGGAATACAAGGAACACTTAACCTCTGCTGGTGTGAATACAAACTTAGAAAGCCACTATGGAAATCAGTGTGTCAGTTCCTCAGGAAGATGGCAATCAATCCACCCCAAGATACAACGATATCATTCTTTTACATATACTCAAAAGACACTTCATCCTACCACTGAGACATTGGCTCAGCCATGCTCATTGCTGCTATATCCATAATAGCCAGAAATCAAAGATAACCTACATGGCCCTTGCCAGAAGAATAAAGAAAATGTGGTACATTTACCCAATGGGTTATTACTTAGCCATTAAAAAAAAAAAAAAAAAGAAATCATAAAGTTCTAAGGTAAATAGACAGAACTAGAAAAACATTATTCGTAGTGAGGTAACATGGACCCAGAAAGACAATTATGATCTTTGCTTTGCTCAGCCATCCTCAGAGAAGCTTCCCCCTGCAGGAGATGGGAACAAATACAGAGACCCACAGCCAGACACGGGGCAGAGAGTCAGAGACTTGGAAACACTTGGCCCTAAATGGATTGTCTTCTTCAAAACCCTCCTTTCGGGACTCAGGGAACATCAGGAAGAAAGAATGTCACAGCCAGATGCGACGGAGGACACCAAGAAAACCAGGCCCTCCAAATCAACATGAAAGAACCACAAATGAATTTCCAGAAACTGAGGGAGCAAGCACAAGGCCTGCATGAGTCAACACCAGTAACCTGTGCTTACGTCAGGTTTCCAGTTTAGTGTTTTTGTGGGATGCTCGAGTGTGCAAATGAGTAGGTGTCTGATTCCTGGATTCTTTACTTTCTGTTTATTTGTGATATCCAACTTCGATGGGTTGGTTTTTGTTCTAGTTCATATAGAATAAACAGGCTGAGAAAGAAATTAGGGAAACAGCACCCTTCACAATAGTCACAAATAATATAAAATAACTTTGCCAAGTAAGTAAAAGATCTATATGACAAAAACTTCAAGTCTCTGAAGAAAGAAATGAAATATCTCAGAAGATGAAAAGATCTCCCATGCTCATGGATCAGTAAAGTTAACATAGTAAAAGATGTTTTTACATAGTAAAATAGCTATCTTGGCAAAAGCAATCTGCAGATTCAATTCTGTGGAGAATTCAAAACTCAATTCTCCACAGAGATAGAAAGAGAAATTCTCAACTTCATCTGGAATAACAAAAAAACCCAGGATAGCAAAAATGATTCTCAATGATAAAAGAACTACTGGGGTAATCACCATCCTTGACCCCAAGCAATAGTGATAAAAACAGCAAGGTATTGGTACAGAGACAGACAAGTAGATCAGTGGGATAGAATTGAAGACCCAGAAATAAACCCACACACCTATGGTCACTTGATCTTTGACAAAGAAGCCAAAACCATCCTGTGGGAAAAAAAAAAAAACACAGCATTTTCAACAAATAGTACTGGTCTAACTCGTGGTCTGCATGTAGAAGAATGCAAATAGATCCATATTAACACCCTGCACAAAAACTCAAGCACATAAAACCAGATATGCTGAATCTAATAGAATAGAAAGTAGGAAAGAGCCTTGAACTCACTGGCAGAGAGGGAAATTTCCTCAACAGAACACCACTGGCACTGGCTCTAAGATCAACAATTGACAAATAAATCTCATGGAACTAAAAAGCTTCTGAAAGGCAAAGGACACGGTCAAGAGGACAAAACAGCAATCTTCAGATTGGGAAGAGATCCTTACCAACCCTACATCTGGTAAAGGGATAATATCCAAAATACACAAAGAACTCAGGAAGTTAGAATCCAGAAAACCAAATAACCAATTAAAAATGGGGTACAGAGCTAAACAAAGAATTCTCAACTGAGGAACCTTGAATGGCTAAACCTCGAGAAGCACCAAAAAAAAAAAAAAAAAAAAAAAAAAAAAAAAAAAAAAAAAAATGTTCAACATCCTTAGTCATCATCCAAATATAAATCAAAATGGCCCTTAGATTCCACCTTACACCAATAAGAATGGCTAAGATCAAAAGCCCAGGTGACAGCAGATGCTGGCAAGGATGTGGAGAAAGAGGAACACTCCTCCAGAGCTTGTGGGATTACAAGCTGGTAAAACCACTTTGGAAATCAGTCTGGTGGTTCCTCAAAAAATTGGAAACAGTTCTACCTGAAGACCCAGCTATACCACTCCTGGGTACATACCCAGAAGATGCTCCAACAAATAACAAGGACCTATGCTCCACTATGTTCATAGCAGCCTTATTTATAATAGCCAAAAGCTGGAAACAACCCAGATGTCTCTCAAAGGAAGAATATATACAGAAAATGTGGTACATTTACACAATGGATTACTACTCAGCTATTAAAAATGATGACTTCATGAATTTTGTAGGCAAATGGATGGGACTAGAAAATATTATCCGGAATGAGTAAGCCAGACCCAAAAGGACATACATGGTATGTACTCACTGATAAGTGGATATTAGCCCAAGAGCTCAGAACACCCAAGATACAACTCACAGACCATATGAAGCATAATAAGAAGGAAGGCCAAAGAGTAGATATTTCAAACCCTCTTAGAAGGGGGAACAAAATAATCACAGGAGGAAGAGGAAAGGACCTGGGTAGGAGTAGGGGGGGAGGAAATAAAGAGGGGTCAGGACCAGGTATGGGAAGAGACAGGAAAGAAGTCCAGGGGGTCAGGAGAGTGAATAGAAATAAGTGGCAGTGGAGCAGGGCGGGAGAGGGAACTTGGGGAACCACTAGAAAGTTCCAGATGCCAGGAATGCAAAGGGCTCCCAGGACCCAGTGGAAATAACATTAAAAAAAAAATTTCTTTAAAGAAGAAAAATATCTATTTTCATTTTAAAAAGCATAAAAAGCAAATAATATGAGGGCCACTTGGTAAAAGTTGTGGGGACCAAATTTCAGCTGCTTTTAAAAAAGGAGGAGGGGAATTTCCTAATAATTCACTCCTGTCCTAACACAAAATGAGACTCATCAACAGAGCAATTCTCACTCCCAATGGGATGTTCAACTGAAACCATATGTCAGTAGCACTTAGGAAGGGCAACGGTTACAAGCAGGAGATTGGAAAACATGACCTCTAAGGATCTGTCCTCTGCTTCAATTCTCCGACTTTGTTTCCTGCCTCCTCTCACCTGCTCTGATCTTCCTGGATGAATGACTATGGAGCAAACAGTCTACTCAGCAGGCACTATCCTTGGCCCCCTCACTGTCTCCAAGCAAGATATCATGGTGGCTTCCCTGGCAAGGCTGGCAGTGAGGGGGAGTTCATAAGGCATTAGGCTATTTCTACATAACAGATTTGTTTGGCTTTTAGAAAAACAACTTAATTCATTGCAATTTCCCTTCTTTCTTGTATAAAATGGGTCACATTTGCCAACCTTAAAAAAAAAAAAAAACATTAACTATGTAGTTGAAAGCACACAGAGAACTTAAAGTACAATGTATAATAAAACATAGTGTACCCTTGTCAATCTGGAACACTAACTGGTCTAGTCAAACAAACAATTGTAGAGTAATTGTTTATATACATTTAATTAATTGTTGGATATCTCCATTTTCTTTTTTTAAAAAAAGTAAAACTGAATTAAGAATTTATCTAAGCAGTCACAATTCTTACTAAAATCTTTGCAATGCTGTCCCATGAAAAATAATCAGCTACACCCACTATTCTATTCATAAGGCTTATTATTATTTACTATGGAAAGTTCAGAGGTTAATAAAAAAGAGATCCTCCTGTCAGATAGTTTTCTGTCTAATGATAACAAAATGATGGACAGCACAAAGGTGTATTCTTTGAGTTATATAGCTGTTCGGAGACAAAGGCCATGATAAACACAAAGTCATTGCCATCAAAGAAAGGGCAAAAGTCATAAGAAAGAAATGATCTGTTTTGTGTCTCAGAAAGTCAGTCAAGGAGATTCTCACTATAAGAATAATATTTAGGCAAACTTCACCTATCAACAACTTATGTATTATTTAAAGAGTTAAAAAGATAAGCTGCTTGGTCTTAGCTAGAGGGATGCTAAGAGACCTACAAACTACATAAAGATTTAAAAGTATAAGTGAATGGATAAATTGAAAATACTACATAGTTCATTTGAGGGCATTTAGAAATTAACAAGAAGTGGTGAAGTCTATGAATGGAGAGAATGGATTAATGAGTGTCATAAACTTTCATAAACATAAATAACTTGTTGACTGAGGCAAAAAAAAAAGAAGAGCGGATAAGAGTATGTTCATGGAGAGGGAAATATCAAAAAAACAATTTCCAAACAGATATGAAGCATGTTAATCTAATATATTGCATCATTTGGGTCCTTAAAGAAAGGTATTGAGGATTAATACTGGAGCTCGCACATAAAATTCACAAGTGTGGAAACAGAACGTGAACATGATGCAGTGTAAATGGCAGTTAAGTGTGGGCAAGGACAGAAACTTGATCATTAAGAGATTTGGGGAGAAGAGCAAAGACTAGATGTATTAGTTAGGAATTTTTACTTTTTTCCATGGGTATGTTAGCGTTTATATGCTACTAATATTTCAGAAGCTGCCCCTCATTTGGCTGGTCACTTCCTAATAGATAATGAAAGATTGTTCTAGAAGTGAGCCTCTCTCATGAAAACCAATCAACCCAAAGTCTATATTTTCTATAGACCTATTTCAACTAATATGTATAGTCCAGGCCATCACTAATCTAGAATATTATGGTCACCTCAGGTGCAGTAGGAACAACTAGAACTTGCTGTTGTACTGCAGAACCTGATTCACCAAGTTCTGCCTACAGAAACCACAATAGTGATACAAACACTTTCCCCTCACTCGAACCTCCAGATTACATGGCTGTAATTTGGACTTGGGGGTAACCATAGTTAGGAATGAAGGAGTTGAAGATATAAAAGATATTCCAAGTAAACAGGCATATGTCTGATATTTCTTTACTATGTGGGGCAACTTATTGTGCACATTAAAGTGCAATGAATAATAATTACATCTACCCCTTAAAACACAAACACTGAGTACAATGAGAAAACAGAGTGTATGGATATCAACATAAGAATAATATGGAATGAGGACATTAAAGACCGAGGCTGCAGCTTCTTGAGAAAACTGAGAAATCTTTGTGACTGAATTGCCACTCAGGAAGTAGAAGAAAGATCAAGCTATATGTTACAAGAAATATGTCAAACTTGGCTCTAGTCTCCAAAGTTGAATGGAATGCCACAGGATTGTCAGAAGAAGAAATTAGCAGATAACGTATCTGATATTTATTTACTGCGGGGATAGGTCATTTGAATTTTACATTAAACCCTAGAAGATTCAATCTAATGATGTCTGTACATTAAATAAAATGTAACACAGGAGAAGTTTGTCAAGAAAACGGCATTATGGAAGAAAAATTTAAGCATAACTATGTGGACAGTGAGAATGATCAAACTGGAGTTCTACATGACACGGTGGCAGATGCTATTGTTTTAGTAGACTATGATGAAGGCAAAGAGTAGCGCCTGTGTTTTAACTATCCAAAAGAAGTATTATAGAAAAGGGGCTTCTTAGTGCTGTAAAGAGAATGTCAAATGAGCAGAGGCTCAACTCTAAAAGAATTTATGAGTCTATTAGAGCCTCTACGACTCCAAACAGACTTCACTGAATGTCATGCCAAGGACAAAAGGGAATATTTGCTGACATCTTTAATTCAAATAAAACTCCAAACTGCTCATTTATAATGTGGCTATAATCTGTGTTTGTTTAGGGGGTGACCATAGTTAGTAACGAAGGAGCTGAACTTGTAGAAAACACAGAAGACATTACCAACTCACTAGATATTTAGCTGGTGTTTATTTATCATGTGGGGGCGATGTGATGTGTAAATTAAAGCTCACCAGAAACTTCACCCGGAATATCATAGAGATGTATTTAGCTTAGAGGACTTTTTTGTTCTTAATTCTTTGAAAGGGAGAAATAAGGTTCTTGTAGAGACTAGCTTTCTCTACCACTTAGGCGGAGCAAAAAATGGCCAACTACATCATGAGGTAGGAGGAAGGTTGAAGTGTTAAGAGAATGCTTAGGGGTTCTTCATTAAGAAGGTGAGAATTAAACAAACACTCAAAGCAGGTGAGAGTGGGAGCCTCCTGGGGAGGGGAGAATGTACTTTGTAGGTGCCAGGCGCTTTGCTGAATGATCTCACTTGCCACCATTATGAACCACTCAGCAGATGAGGAACAAGGGCAAAGAGAGGGCAATTATCTTTGCCAAGCACCATCAGTACGAGCAATAGTCTGGATGTAAAATGAAGTCGTCTTACTGGGAAATTCAAATGCATGAAAACTCCTGAGCTCTCCACAAGCTCAACCTTGAATTTTACCCTCACTCCGTCCTCATACCTGAGAGGAAGAACCCCTGAAAGAGAGTGCCTGGAAATGACAGAGAATGCTTGAAGTGCAGGCAGACTGCTATCACTATATTAATTTATTGCTTTTATCACTGGCAATGAAAACAAAGTACTGAGCAACAACCCTAAGTGAGCCCTACTCTCAAGCTGTGACATTTGATGCACTGTGACAATACCTCCATGAATGTGGCTCATGGTGACCTTGGAACCTAAGGAGATCAGATTGACTCTGTGTGTGTGTGTGTGTGTGTGTGTGTGTGTGTGTGTGTGTGTGTGTTAAAGTCCATATACTTTATTCAGGTTTCCTTAGTTCTTACGTAATAGCCTTTTCTTGTTCCAGAACCTCACTCTAATGCCATGTTACATTTAGTTGTCATATCTCATAAGCCTTCTCTCTCTACAATAGTTTCCCATATTTCCTTTGTTTGGCAATATCTCTGTGATGGAATCTGTCTGATGTTTTTCTCATGATGAGACTGGAATTATGGGTTTGAAGCGAGAGCTCACAAAGGTATAATTTCTGTTGTCTCATATCGGTGTTCTCTCCTTTAAAGTCCCTGCTCTCCCTGCTTATAGAACACTATTGAAAGAAAGGGATTCTGTGTGTAGTTCACACTTAAAAAGAGCAAAAGAATTGACACCACTTGACGTCCTTGATGAGAGAGTGCCCACATAAACTATCTAGAATTCTCTCCAGGAGATTTCAGTGTGTGTGTGTGTGTGTGTGTGGTGTGTGTGTGTGTGTGTGTGTGTGTGTGTGTGTGTGTGTGTGTGTGTGT